>NC_069004.1:35835267-35849647 GCF_001194135.2 Octopus bimaculoides
ACACACACACACACACACACACACACACACACACACACACAGCATAGTCACACACTACTAAGTAAAATAACTTAAGAGTGATTCTTGTATTTCTCCAAGTTAATTTGACTGCTGGAGATTTTTTTTCTTTCTCTCTCCCATTTTGTGTGTGTGAAATTATAGATTTGTGAAAGTTTGAAAACCTGTTTAAACATTTTCTGAAGACTTGTTACACAAAGAAATTCCTTTCCAGTGAGTTTTTCCAGTTCAAAGACCATTTTTGACATTCCAAACTTGATTTCATTGGAATCAGTTGATGTCTTTTGTTTGTTGGATTTTATTTTAGTTTTTTGGATTGTTTTGTTTTTCATTTTGGATAAAGCAGAAAAATTTAAAGTGCAAAAAAAAAGAAAAAGAAATAAAATGTTGTTTTAATTACTGTTGTTGTTGTTGTTATTTTTAAGAAAGCGGCAAGCTGTCTGAATGGTTGACGCCTTGGACAAAAGGCTTACAATGTGAAGAGCTGGAAGAAATGCTGCCATGGTGAACTTTGCCTTTCATTCTTTTGAAGTCAATAAAATAAGTACCAGTTGCATATTGCGGTTGGTGTAATCAACTTACCCCTTGCTCCCTAAAATCGCTGGTTTTGAGTCAAAATTTGAAGCTGTTATTATTAAGATAAAGGAAAGCGGGATGTAACTACCGTCTTCAGAACTCCTTCAAGATTAGTGAGATCCCTGTTAATATTTTGCTGTTTTGTCAACAGAAAAGACAGGGTTAAAGAAGGAACTTTATTGAGGATCTGTAATTATTAGGGTCCAAAATGTTTTCTGACCCTGAAGAGAAGGGCCAGTGTTAGAGATGAAGTCTTATGTTAAGGATGTGTTGTGTTTTTTTTTATCCAAGAGATTCTAGGGGACAGAACAGAATGCTGGTCTACGTTATGTCTTCTGTCTCCAGAGCAAACAAGAGATACAGCACTCAACAACTCAATCCATTTAATTGTTACTGACCAGTGGATGGAGACTATATCATCCTTACTGACCTTTTTTGGGTCCATAGCTTCTCATGTAATTGTAAGGGCATCGTCAAGACATACCAGCATGTCTTGAACATTTTAAACCTGTTGGAATTCATTCCTAGCCAGGTGTGATTATAGTTTTCTTCCAGAGATAGAACTAAATCAACCCAAGAAAGATGAAAAGCAAACTTGGCCTCGGGAATCCAAAGTGAATACCACCAGGTACTGTGTTCCATACTAGCAACTCAGCTTTATTGGAGGCAAGAAAGTAAATGGCAGCACTTCTCAATCCTTTTCCGACATGGACATTTTCAAACAAACTTTTAAGTTAAAGAGAAAACTATAACAAAAAATGTTTTGAATAAAACCAATTTTTGTTTACATTGTTTTATTAATTTTTGTCTCTAACCAAATTCTGAAGAACACATTTTTCAAGACATTCAAGCATTAGAATGGACTTTCTAAAGATTCAAATTTTAATCTTAAAACTCCATGGCACACCATTTGTGAACCGTTGGTTTATAGCAGTAATTACACAGGGGCTTCAACTACTTACAGAAACCCACTGAAAAATTAAAATGAAAAGCTTGACAAGTGTTTCCTCTGGTTTCTTGTTTTGCATTCAACTTCCATTTTCACCCATAAGGGAAAGTCACTTCTGGTTGGTTGTCATTCCATCCAGGAGATAAGAGAATTGATTAGCAAAGCTTAGTTTTCCTTTCCAATATCCTGCTAAACACTACAGAGAAAACATGGAATTCAGCATGTTGCCCCTCTGTGTAGCCTGAATATTCATAAAAAGGATTAAAAGATTATCCCTGTTTTTGTCATTTTTATGCAGGAATGAGATATTTCAAGACAACTGAAGGAATGGATTAATGCAATAATAGCAGAGAACACAGAAACACGAAAGACGTATGGTTCTTTTTGTTTTTTTTTCTTTTCTTTTTTTGCAATTAGGAAATTTCAAATTTTTCTTTAAATTAAGACAAGCAATATTTTGTCATCTTTGAAATGTAGTTTATGACAAAAAAAAAAACAGTTTAGCCATGGAGAGAGAAAGAATAAGATATTTGGATGGCATTAGTTGAGGTATTGATGATGATGATGATGGTGGTGATGGTGACAGTAGACGAAGGGGAAGAGAAGATAATTCTTTCCTCCAAACATGAGATAGATTATTCTTTTTTATATTTATTTTTGTGGTTGTTGTTATTGGTCTTAATGTTATTTGTTATATTTCTGACCCCCCCCTACACACAACCCAGCTACTTATTGACATTTGTTTTCACAACCAATAATGATTGCTAACACAACACTAAGAGCAGTAATTAATTAATTTAATCTGTGGCTGGTCTTTTTTAATTGAGAGAAAGACTAATATTGCTGAAAACTTAAACTTTGAACCTAAAATGTTGATGTGGTTATAAAAGCCAAAAGTTTATTGGAACGAAGCTCCTTCCAGTATTCCACTGCCAAGGGAAGCTTCTTCATGTCAGTTTGGCCCGATAGAAACAGCAGCTAAACTTTCCTTAGATCATAGTCTGTTGACGTAGAGAGTAAAATTAGATAACATAGTTCCTAAATAGAAAAGAAAACAAATAGTCATGGTTGGATTGCCTTTGATGGCAAGGTCTGCTGAATAAGGACTTACTAGGGGCTAAACAAGCACATCCTTGTGGAGAAAAGGAGAGAAACTTAACAACCCCACCCTATACCAAGTAATGTCTTTGGAAGGCAACAGGGGATCCCTTCCGACTTCTTATAAAAGAGCAGTCAAATCTCCCTCGTAGCACACAGAAGGATACTCTGAACATAGAAACAAGACTGGATGGTCATGCTTGGAATGTCTCTGATCACACATTAACTGAATCAGAGCTGACCTGGGGCTAATTAATGACTGGCTGGATTGTTTAGCACCACCACTCCAGCCCCTCCTCAGAGGATCCACCTTTAATAGAAAATAAATAATCCTGGACTGGATTGAACTTAGAATGTTGATGTTATGAAAGAAAATGCAATTATGGTGCTTAGACTGGGACATGTTCTTTCACTTAGGAGGAGGGGTGCCCTCAAAACTGAAGACTTGACTCAAATAGGTATAACAGAGTGGACTAAAGGTGCCTGAGGTAACAGCTAGTGTGGTGTTACCCTGGGTGATGGATTAAGTCTATCTCTTACCAGGATTTGAACTTAGAACACAAAATATCCAGTCTGGTGTTCTAACGATTCTGCCAGTTTGCCACCCTAGACTACTTTTTAGTTTACTGACCTCGGTAAGATGAAAGACAAAGTTGGCATCAATGAGAATTGAACTTGGAAAGCTAGAATAAATACAGCAACAGAATTCATTCAATGTTCTACCAACTACTCTGCCATTTCACTGCCCTATTAATAGCCAAAGGAGGAGGAGGAGGAACAAGTAACGTGTAATTTAATCAATTCCAAGTATTTGACTTGTACTTCATTTTCTCAACCCTCAAAGGACGAAATGCAAAATTGACCTTAACAGAGTTTCAACTCTGAATGATAAAAGGTTAACTTAAATATTGCAATTCATTTTGTTTGATATTCTAATGAGTCTACTGATCCACTATTCTTGCACAGGTATTTCGTTGTTTTCTCTGATACCATCACCACCCCATTCCAGATTCACCAGGGTGAACAAAACTCCTGATGATGGAGGTGTATGTTTGTGTGATCAATCACATCAAAGGTATTGGCCATTATCACCCTGGTGAAGGAAAAAATAAATGCCTGTCTACATGTAATACAGGTGTGTATATCCTATGCATTTTGAAGAGAACTGCATCAAACATGCAACACTAAAACAAGAAACCATTTAGTTATCAATAATCTCTTCAAATATTCAACTTGTAACTGAGTTTGTCGATCTGGAGCTGATTTTGTTAGCTACATGTGGATACATGAACCAAAGCAATAAATCTTTGTCAATTTAAAGAACATACGCCTGCTAATCACACAAACGTCTTGCTGTTGAGGGTCTGAAGAGACGCATGTCTACACAATGCCTAGTATCATGATTCTGCAGTGCATTTAACTGAGGAGAGACATCTCTGTAACCATTGTTGCAAAGGATGTTACCAACTGGGCCAACAACTCAGCTTTGCTTTGCAGCTCATTAAATAAGTGGTCGCATTTACCAACAAACTGATGTCTATCATTTCCAGCCAGGATTTGAACTCGGAATGTAAAGGAAGGAAAGTAAACACTGGAGTCCAAGTTCCAAAACTGAAGACAACATTAATTTCTACTAAACTGTGTACATGACCCTCACACACTTGGAGTGGAGGACAAGGTAGCCTGAACAGCCAAATAAATCTATCATCCTGTACCCCAGTATATAACTGGTACTGATATCTCGAGTCTGGAAAGATGAGTGTGGAAGAACTTGAACACAGGAAGGAAAGTGTTCAAAACCAAATACTGAACGCCATTTGCTTGGGGAACTCCACCAAATTCTATTGCTCAATTGTCATCACAACATCAAGGAAATATTTATGAAAATTGGATTTGTGTGGTTTCCAAATGTCCACTTACCCTGGAAGGAATTGATTTTGAAGTCTGTGTCAATATTGGATTGTTTTTTTTTGTTCTTTTTCTCTGTGTGTTATTAAATTAGTGTTTGTGTTAACACATTAATGTGGCTGTGTTTCTATTATCACAGTGTGTTTGCATTAACATATTAATGTGTACCTATGTTAACACATTAGTGTGGTTCTCTTGACCAGCAGTGGAGGTCAGGTGGAATGGTTTATACCAACATTATTTAGAGTCACTGGTTGCTGTGGGGTAGGTAAGAATAATAAGGGGTATTTACCCAAACCAATGATGTACTGATTGTTCTTTAGATGTGTGGAACATGTACAAGGACATTCATTAAAGACAAGGTTGTACAGTAGCTGGCGGCTGGAAGTTACCCGGTAGCTACATTTAGGACGTTTCATCGGAGCAAATATATTGTAGCACCTTGCTGTGTAGTGTAGTGTGTGTTGGCTGTGGACAAGTTTGACCAGAGGCCATGCTGTACAGGATGTAGGGGAGCGGAACGACTGGGAGCCAGGTTGAGATGAGCAAAGAAGGAATTCTAAACGGAGTCAGCATGTGTGAGATATTTAGATGGGACATGGACAAATATCAGTAGAGCCAAGACGGGAAGAATGTTTAATCTGAACCAATATTGGAATTGGTTGTGGAATCATCAAAGTAAACATATATCACGCCAAAAGGATTTGTATCAACTTCAGCAGCTTCCCTGAAAGAGAGAGAGAGAAAAAAAAAATAATAATAATTCGCATAGTACATACTCTACACACTCAACAATACTATAACACAAACCAACACAGTCACCACCCAATGCTGCAGTACAGCCCAGAGTTGTGAGCTGATAAGCGATGGACTTAATTTGTCAGCCCCTTTTAACACTACCACCTGGTCCTTAGATATCTTTAAATGGGACCAACTTCATTCCTCCTTCCTTATCACCGGACTTGGAGAGATTGATAAACACGAATGCTTCCTATCCTTGCTTTAATAGGAAATTTGTACAAAAAAACATGGCCACAGAATACCAGACACACAACAGAAATTTATATGCATATTCCTCCAGTCTATACCCTGCTCACACACACACACATATACTTAATTTAATTAATATGCATCAACACTGCTTTTCTGTTCATTGTTGGCACAGGATGGTGTATTATGGGATATTTCTTAGTAAAACACATACTGCACCATTTTGTATGAATATTCTTTATAACTGCACCATCTCGGAGTTTGTTCCCTCAAAGTTCCCTTCTAGGTAGCCACTACTCACGGTCAACACACTCTCTCGCTAGCTTTGTGACCTTTTATTCCCAGTGATCTTTCACTGACAGTTTTTGTGGTAGTTGAATCCATGACCCACTCACCCCTATATCATGGAGTTAGTAATTCAGACTATAAATGAATACAAGATATAATGTAATGTTTCACAAAGTGAGTTCTTAGAAACCAGGGGGTTCCACAAGATAAAGGATCTTTTGATAAAAAAGGCCCTTCACCATTTTCAAAATAAATTATTTTATATTGTTTATCAGAATAGATTCTCTCTGAACAACAGTTTGGTGTCTTATTAAAAGTTGTGTCACAGCTATTGTCCAGAAAATGTAGGCAGAGGTTCCGGGATTTCGGAAAAGGATTCCATGACAAAATAAGTTGAAGAATTGCTGGTATATGGAATAATTTGGTCCCAGTACCTCTCTACTGCCAGTGACATTAAAATATACTTAATCCGTAGCTGGTGATATGAAAGACTTCCAACCATCAACACTATCCCAAAAATAATACAGTTATGCACCAAAACAAAGATTGGAAGTTTTCTCTGTTGTGTAAGATCAGACAAAGGACCACAACAAGAACTGTGTGAGAAGACCTCCATCTCCACCATGTCAGGGCGAAGCATAAAAATGAACAAATGAGACACACAGTCACACATACTTCTTACAGAAAAACAAACGCACATCTACATGTATACAGGATCCACACACATGGACAGGTAAACAATACAAGCTGAAAATGTGCTCGACTAACCTCCTCCTCACACCGCTACCACTATCCCCTACACTAGGCCGACCAGAATAGACTATTGGTACTCTCTCTCCTCCTCACACTAAAGAAAAAAATATATAAGAAAAAAACATAAAGAAAAATTAACAACTTGTGTTGCTAATGCACTTTTCAGAGAAACAGATGAACATCACAGCTTCACATACATTCACATCTAGAAATAGAAAGTTTGACCTGACATAAGAAAGTCTTAGAATTATTAAACACATCATGATGATGACAATTATTTAAAATTGTTTCCATTAACAGCAAAAGCATGGTTGAGAAAAGGACTGACTTAAGCCCCCCCCCCCCCAATAAATTTATGACCTGTTGCTTATGTAAGAAATTATTGTTATTATTATTATTAGAGCTGGCAGAGTCACAAGCATGTTAGACAAAATGCTTAGCCTTTTGCCCCCTCCCCTCAAAACTGTTGGCTTTATGCCAAAATTAGAAAGAAATTGTTATTATCATTATCATCATCATCAACTTGCAATGTAATGCTTGACTGATTTTTCTTCTTCATTCCCACAATCAGAAAATGCTAATACGTCCCTTCCCTCACTCTTCCATTCCATATATAAACAACTGACATTTACCATCTGGTGAAGCATCCCTGGCCACCACCACCACCATCACCATCATCATCATCACCATCACCATCACCATCATCATCATCATCATCAAGGCATCGAGCTGGGCAGAATGTTTAGCAGCGTTTCATCTGTCTTTACATTCTGAGTTCAAACTCCACCCAGGTCGACTTTGCCTTTCAGGATTGATAAAACAAGTACCAGCCCTACCCAGAATAAAAAAAATAGATCATTGTAAAAGATAAAACACACTGACCTATAAAACCGAAGTATACGTTGATTCCTTTGGTATTTCTTACACAAATAAAAGGCACTAGTAGAAATGACGACGGCCCCTATTACAGCAAACAGAACCCCTAGCACCACATCAGTAACCTGACTTTCATTTGCTGTTTCCAAATACGGACCAGTGTGGGGAGTTGGAGTTGAAGTTATGGGTTTTGGTTTGACTGTGGTCGTCAGTGGAACCCCTAGAAACAAAAAAGAAAAAAAAACAACCAATAATTAACTTTAATTACACAAACTTTAATCACTCCCTCTACACATAAACATACAAAATTCTTTCTCATCCTTTACTTTTCAAAGAAATCCCATATATTGATGAGATTATCAAAATGTTTATTCTTTTGATAATCCCTTTTTAAATCTTCCAAACATTCTGAATCTCAGCAATTTTCGTGGCTACTTTGTTGCAAATGAGTTCTGTTTTCAAGGCAGAAGATAATTACTGCTGGAGTGGCATGGAAGGAATAACGAGAGTATTGTGTGGCTAACAATGTAAAATAATAGCAGAGGGGAGTGGGGTTAGAGAACTGTGACATGTGTGGGCTGAATAAAGCATTTGTCACATTGTTATGGTTGGTTGGCTTCTGTGTTACAAAAGATGATAAGGGCAACAGCTCTAAACATAACGGATTCTATTTGTTTCGTGTTATAAGGTAGACAAGTATGGTGATGCACAGGATGGCTGTGTGGTCAAAGAGTTTGCTTCAAAACTGTATTGCTTTGATTTTGATCTCACTACATGTCACTTTGGGTTGACCAAAGTTTATTGTGGACTTAGCCCTACTTTAACACCTTCACCTGGTCTTCATTAGACTCATCAAATAACTTTACATTCAGCAAAAATCTTGCATCCGAGTAAATGATGGAGTTCATCAGGGCTGTATTCTTTCTTCATGCTTGTTCAACATGGATAGTAAGAGAGGCAATACAGGAAGAAGATGGCCATCAAAATACATCACTTGTATATTTCTAATATAAAGTAGGCAGACAAAGCCGTTCTACTTGCCAAGACTGAAGCTAGACAACAAGAAATGATGGAGTGAAGGAAGTATCAAATATGTATAGTCTTTATCTCAACCATAAGAAAAGAGAAAGTGAACATTAACCTGAAACTGGGCCCTGAACAGCTCAAACAGGTTGAATTGGAACCCAAGATACTTGGACAATCCTGTCACCAGAAAAACTGTCCCAAGTTAAAAACAAAACTAGTTGTTTGGCGCAGAGGCATTTATGGCTACTAAGCATGGACTCTGAACAAATTTGGAAAGAACATAATGCATTTGAAATGTGAGTATATAGGAGAATGTTACAAGTCTCTTTCAAGGATCATCAGACAATGAATGGCTGTTACAAAAAGTAGGTGAAACATTACCATTCCTGAACATTCTGAGGAAGAACCAAAAAAAAAGCTCTTCTCTTATGGCCAGATTCGAAGAAGTAAAGGTTTGGGAAACATTATAATGGAAAGAGTAGAAGGCATTAGATTAAGAGGCGGGCAAAGAATGCAATAATAGATGGACAATATCACAAGTGGTTCGGCAAAAGTGGAGAAAGCAGCTGGAGAGGTGGTGCTTAACAAGGAGAACTTTTGCTGTAGTGTCATCAGTGCAGGCCTGTGGTACATTCCGATGATGAGCTGGTCTTTGGGTGCCTTTAATACAAACACTGAGGTCAGGCACACCATTTCAGGATATTCTTTCTTTCCACTATTCTTGGGAGCCCCTAAAATAAATTATGGGTACTGTCCTAACCTCAGAAACTAAACCCTTAAAAAAGTGAATATAGAGGATTATATAATGTGGGGAGTGTGTGTAAGAGGTTTGGTGGTGTAAGGGGATTGAAGCATGGACAGTAAATGTAGAGGACGTGCTATGGGGTACAATAGTGAAATATGAGCTGTAAATGTGGAGAATTTGCAATAGCCAAAGGGTTTGGACATGCAATATAAATAAATGGCAGTTAAAATACCTGTAATAAACTGAATACTGTTTGAATTATAGACATCTGTATCGACTGAACAAATGATGAAGACTGTATATTGTGTTGAATTGGTCAGTTCAGTAAGTTGGAGGTCTGTCCAGTTAGTGGGAAGGCTGTTCATTATTTCTGTCACTTTCCCCTGTTTATTTTCTGGAGTGGACACAACTTCACATTTCACTAATCCCGACCTGGATGGAATTGTAGAAAACCAACTGAACAGGGCAGAGTTTTGTTTGACATTGACGATTTTCAATTGCAGCAATCCATCAGTTGTTGAAGGGTCCCCATCCTCATCTGAATCTTCTTCCTCAGCACCAAATTTTCGACCATCACGATGACCTTCAAATGAAATAAAGAGAAAAAAAACAGACTTAAGGTGATTATAGAATAAAGCACATCAATAAACCCCTCACACACACACCTCTCAGAACTGAAACCTACCATCATTATCAAAGCAACAGGAATTTCTATAGAATTAATCAACCAGCTCTTAGTATTTAACCAACGAAGGTGGTCAGTTGGCAAAATGCTTGGCAGTTTTGGTATATAAATACACACACACACACATACAGTTTTTAGCTGCCAGATTTTGCTGAGAAGGCAATGGTCAGTTTGATGCTATGAGAGATAACATATGGCTCAGGTGGGATTGAACCTGGAACCAAACAGTTGTGAAGCAAACCTCTAAACCAAACAGCCATGTCTCCACCCAGACGGTTTCGATGATGTATTTAATGGGTTCCAATGGATTGTCTCTGTAAATGAGGGGCTCAGCCTTCTCACACACACTGCATCACATTGATTCTCTTTGAGGATTATATTAAAGGTAGTAGACTATTATGGAATACGCAGCCACTTTCACTAGGTTGTTCTGTTGATTAAACAACTGAAATAGTTCATTAAAACCAAAGCGACGTTCATCATCATCATCAACAATTTCTCACTTAAAGACCACAAATGCTGGGACAAAGTGGAGAGTAGAGTCGGTTCAGTTGTCTCCAGCATCTATTACTACCAGTTCGGGGTTAGAAACTTTTCAAAAAGGTTCTTAGATGAAATTATGTTGTAAACTGTTTTGAGTCACAGATATGACCGGGTGGGTAAGAAATCTAACTCATTACCATGTGGTATCAAGCTCGATCCCCTTGCACAGCACTTTTGTCTTCAACAAAAGGACTGACTCAGTTTATATATCTGGTACACTACAAGCCACAAAGCCATTTCGATTATATTAGCCAACCTGCTGCTCCTGGTCCCACAACTCTTTTAAAATAAACAAGTGCTGGAGACAACTGAACCGACTCTACTCTCCACTTTGTCCCAGCATTTGTGGTCTTTAAGTGAGAAATTGTTGATGATGATGATGACCGTCGCTTTGGTTTTAATGAACTATTTCAGTTGTTTAATCAACAGAACAACCTAGTGAAAGTGGCTGCGTATTCCATAATAGTCTACTACCTTTAATATAATCCTCAAAGAGAATCAATGTGATGCAGTGTGTGTGAGAGAAGGCTGAGCCCCTCATTTACAGAGACAATCCATATTGGAATAATGTAGAAGCGGTCGACTTACTACAGATTAAAAGATAGACAGACAGAAAAGAATGGATGGAAAACGAGAAGGAAGGCTATAGAGACAACTAGCTCATGAGATAAATTAAATCTCTCAGAGGAGGGGACCAGCCTTCCTCCCCCATCTTTGGTACTGACCTGTAAAGATTGGGGGCGAAAGAAAAAAAGAGAAATTGCTAGGTTTGATAAAATCAAGTTTAAACTTTTTAAATCTGATCAAGAAAACGGTGAGGACAGAAGAATTGAATTGATGCAGCAATAGTCATAATTTGTAACCTTGTTAGTAAAATAAGGAAGTGAGTAATAAATAACACTAATATTGGTTGGTGGGGATGTTGGTATCGGATTGAGAATGGCTAGATATGTAAGTAGTAGGGAGATGGGGACGAAGGTAAGTAGTGGGCCAGGCTATAACCAGACATAGCAGCTGCCTCGTGTATAAAGGTGCAGCCGACACCAGTTGGTGCGCGTGATGGTATGACAGCAGCGATCGATATTCTTATTCTAGTGGCATTAATTGAAGGTCTCTATAACGTGCGTGGGTTGAAAGACGACAATAGTTGATGTCTACTCATGGAGACACACGCTAGTAATAATGGTTCACCTTTGATGCAATTAATAATAGGCGAGTGATTGATTGCTTTAAATCGAAATACAACCAGTGTGTGTGTGAAGTAGCAACATGTCCCAGTGTCGAAAATGTGTGATCGCTTGATAATATGATCGCCAGTAAATTGTGTTGTTATTGAATCTGGGGGTGACTGTAATACTGCAGCTAATTCGATATTCGTCTGTCGGTCGGGGAGCTGGGTTCTAAACACAATACACTGGAACTTTGAATTTATCAACGGCAAACATTAAGCATTGGGCCCCTAATCTCGTGGCATCCCCTCAGGTGGAGTGGGGCTTCCTGTCCAATGCCCGGGCCTTACAACTAATACACAAACCCTTACTCGTGGGTATTTGCGTATTTAATTCGGCGAGACAAAAAAAAGAAATCACCATAAATTATAAAACAACAACAGGTCGTTGTTGTTGCTTATTTAAGTTTTGTTCGAATCAAATAAAAAAACAAATAGCAGCTATTTAACCCTAGGTCACTGGTCACGAAAGGAAATCGGTGATAGCAGCTACAATTTGATCAAGTAGAAGTGGACCCTTAAAGATCACCAAAATATTTGAGAAACAGGCATATTTGGGGATGTGTGTGTGTGTAACAGTTTGATTTAAATGTGAACCAGTGCCCGTGTTAATGATTCTACCTGGGCACAGCAAAATAATAATTAAATCATAATAATAATTGCCTGTAATTCGAACGCAAAACCATCAGTTTTGTGGAGAGTTTAATTGATTTCATCGACCACAATATATCACTGATATTTTATTTTGTGGACCCCCGAGGAGAATGCATAGCAAAGTTAAACTTGGCAGAATATGAACTCTAACCGAAAAGAGACGCAATTATTGCAAAACGTTTTAGTCCGGTGCCCCAGCGATTCTGCAAAACAAAGATTAAATGACACAACAACAATAAATAATAATAATAATATTAACCGTAGGAATTGGAAATCGGGAATCACAAGATGGGTGGGGGTGTGTGTACACACAACATAGACGTGTGTGTGTGTGTATATATATATATATATATATATATATATATATACACACATTATGTGACTGGGGTGGCGATTACCAGCCAAGAAGCTGGTAAAATCGATATTCAATTGAGTACTTAATAGAAACGAGTAACGATATCTACCTATGTAGGTGTGTGTGTGTGTATAATGATAGTTAAAAACGTCAACGTACCGTCCGTAAACAAGACCATACCACAGCAGAGCAGTAGAATTATGGGGAAACTGTGGAGATGGGCAAATATAGCCATGGTGTAGTGCATATATATATATGTATATATATAGATATATATATATGGAGAGAGAGGGAATTGACAGATAGGGATAGAGCGAGGTGTATCGCTGGTGGTATAGTAGTAATAACAATAATCTTTTCTCCAATAATGTCCAGAGGTGAAGCTTGACCAAATTTTCACGTTGGAATATTTTTAAGATGCAAAAACTAAAAACAAAATCAATCTTTGGTTGATCGATATTTCAATATTTTTGGTTTCCTGTTTTTTTTTTCTTTTTTTCTTCCTGATTTCGTCTTCTCTTCTTTTTTTGCAAGAATTTTCTTCCCCAACCAATTCCAGGTTCTTTAAGAGACAACAGTAAAAATAGGACGGAAGGGAGAGATGATGTTAATGATGGTTTAATAAATGGTTAATAATGATCGAAATATTAAAAACAATCTCTAGACGGAATGTGAGAGGTAACAGGAGGAAGATGGATGGATAAATAAAGAAAGATCGAAGATGGAATTGAGACGAAGAATGCCAAGGCGAGACGAAGGAAGGAAGGAAGGATGATGATGAGGAAGCTGGTGATGGTACCACTGATGGTGTTTGGCTTATCTTGTCTTAGTCTGCGACTAAATGATAGATTAGTTTTGTTAGCCGGTTTGTTGGTTTTTTGTTGTTTCAATCATTAAAATGTCCAAAGTCTGGGGCAGCAGTTTTCCTTGTTCCGTAATATTTCCAGTCGATTCCTCATAATCCTTGTAATTAGCGAGAGAGGAACGTCTGATTGAATAAGTGGACTTTAAATGGGATGGATTAATTGTAAAGTGGAGGTAGTTGGCGGGAGATTAGTGGAGGAGAGTAATTATTTGTAATAATCATCGTAAATAGGGGTTGATGCCAGCCTGGTGCGAGTCCAGGAGAGAGGCATTATGGCAGCGGAAGATCTGAACTGGCGACGGATGAAGCATCTGTTTGTATGTGTGTGTGTATAGTAAAGAGAGAGACAGTGTATCAGTGAGAGAGGGAGGGGAAATGTTTAATGAGTGTGAGGGAGAGAGAAAGTAGAGTGAATAAGAGAGGAGTGAGAGTGAAAGAAGTGGAGTGATGACAGTTTGTGAGAAAGAAATAATGTGAGAGGATCCGTGAGTGAAAGAGAAAACGAGAGAGAGAGAGAGAAAGAAAGTTGTGTGTGTGTGTGATATAAACAATAGATGGGGGGAACCGTAAGAAGTAGATTATATTAAGCAGGGGACTATCTTAAGAGCATTTAAGGGCCTCAGTAAAACAGTATACTGGGACGACAGCATTATTTATTTACGGCAAACCGTGTTATATATATATATATATATATATATATATATATATATGTGTAAGTATATATATATAATTACACCGGAGTAAAAACTGTCCGATGAACGGGAACGTGAAACTCAGAGTAACGGTTTTTTTGTTATATTTCTGCTGCTTTTAAATAAAGTAT
>NC_069004.1:35851247-35853372 GCF_001194135.2 Octopus bimaculoides
ATATATAAAATATATAGTTTCAGGGAAAATAACCAAGTTTCAAGAACTCATCGATGAAAATCCACTATCACATATAGAAAAATTAATAATTAAAAGCACAATAAATGAGTATAATATAAAGTAAAGTAAATATCATAAGATAAATATAATATAATATATATATATATATATATATATATATATATGAATAAGAAAAATGAAGAAAATGGAGCAATTGACGTAAATGCGTCAGTTTATTCAAAGATATTCAAATCAATGTAAAATGAAATTTTTATCACTACAGCCGTTTCCATACCCAATTAGTTCAAATAGAGAAATTAAATTTAATTAGTTTAAAATTTTAAAATTGAAACTAGTTAATTGGAGAGAATTTCCAGAAAGGAGTGACATTCCATTGTGTTGTTTGACAGTTTTTCTCATTCATAAATATTTAAAAATACATTAACACAAAACTGAAGTATTTGGTTTTTCACTGAACACTGAACACTGGTGGTATAAACCGGAGAACCAGGATGCAAAGGTCCTTGACATAATTATATATATACGTATAAATATATCATTTGTAGAAAATATAAATCCGGAGAAGAAGCAGACTCTAAGAAGTAGAACAGTGTATATTTAATGGAGAAGGCTGTTTTATGGGGTTACCCTGGGTTTCCCATCCATAAAGGGTTTAGCTTCATGGCAGATCGTCAGACCCCCAAAACCTGTTGGATAAGACCTATTCAAAATATGGGGATGGAAAAAAACCTTGCTATGGAAGTAAGCAAAAGGGGATAATCTCGCTTTGCCGTTGGCTATCGACTTCCGACTGTGCCACCATTTCACGGATTCCAAAACACTAACAGAAATTTCCAAAAATGTAAACATGGCCCGAAAATCTCCATTCTGGAGTTAAGGATACTCCCTGGTTCAAGTGAGTCTTTTAAGATTCTCATGTGTTCAGCTATGCATAACTTGCAACGTTTCATCCCATTGATGTAGGGGTCTGGGTTTTCCAAGATTTTCCATGAAATTAAGTATGGGATCCCATCGTCTCTTAGCTGCCAGATGTCACTGGCTAGCAATGTTATGTATCTCCTTTCCGGAGCTCTGAAGGAGGACTTATCTATCTGTCTGTCTATCTATCTATCCATCTATCTATCTATCTCCTTGTCTATCTATCTATCTTATCTATCTATCCTTTCCCCATCCTTTATTATTATTGTGTTTTCTCCTTTTTCTTGATTGTCCTGAATACTGAATGCCTAATTTTTCTCAATTTACAATATCTGTACATTGCTTCAAACACCCTATACATACATACATACATACATACAGGCAAGCAGACAGACAGACAGAAGACAGATAGACAGACAAACAGACAGACAGACAGACAGATAGACAGACAGAATTATTAGTGAGGGATTATTAATCCGGTCAAAGTACTTCACACATCTGGCTTACAATACTGTTTAGATTTGTAAAGAACTCTAAGCATTCTTATTTCGGTGTCAGAGGTTAGTTCAACAACATTCTGTGTTGTAAATCTGTGGTTGTGTTCCAATTAAACTGGTTTTTACACCCAGTGATATATAAAACAAAGTATAAATAATGGTCATTATATATTTTTCCTTTAATGGAGTAAATCAAGCTTACAGCTGTTTCCAGTAATTATTACAGGTACATTACTGATAGGTTATCTCAATTGGACTATTGATCAGCTATTGAACAACCTAAATTAATTTTTAGGTAATTTTTTTAAAAAATTAATTGTTTTGGTTGTTCAATTTTTCTCAACTGATCAATAGACCAATTGTGTAAACCTAATTTACTCCATTAAAGGAAAAAATATGCAATGACCATTACTTCTACCTTGTCTCATATATATCATCATCATCATCATCGTTTAACATCCGTTTTCTATGCTAGTATGGGTGGGGCGGTTTGACTGAGGTCTGGAAAGCCAGCTGCTGCACCAGGCTCCATTCTGATCCAAGCCTCTCCTAATGACAACCACTCTGAGAGTTTAGTGGGTGCTTTTTATGTGCCATCGGCATGGGAGCCAGTCAGGTGGCCCTGGCATCAATCACTTTTTGATTAAACGACGACAATGATATGTGTGTGTGTGTGTGTGTGTGTGTGT
>NC_069004.1:35853401-35855367 GCF_001194135.2 Octopus bimaculoides
TCAATCACTTTTTGATTAAACGACGACAATGATGTGTGTGTGTGTGTGTGTGTGTGTGTGTGTGTGTGTGTGTTCTACTATTTTTAAAGAAAATCTTTTTAGAAAATGTTTTTTAAAGAAATCTCAAGAATCAATTAACATTTTTTTTAAAACTTAATAAACTTCAAAAACCTTGAAAGAATTTTTTCTAGAACAACTCACAAAAGCTCAAAAAAATTTCAAAAGTTTCTGAGTTGGGAGTTTTAAAGCTTTAAAAGTTTCAAAGTTAGAAAAGTTTTAAAATTTGAAAATTTCAGAGGCTTTGAAAAGTTCGTGGAGATAAGAGATAAATGGGGAGACAGACAGAGAGACAGATAGATAGACAGACAAATAGAGAGATAGACAGATAGAGAGACAGACAGATAGATAGATGGTTAGATAGATAGATAGATAGATAGATAGATAGATAGATAGATAGATAGACAGATAGATAGAGAGAGAGAGAGAGAGAGAGAGAGGTAGATAGACAGACAGACAGATAGATAGATAGATAGATAGAACCTATAAGTTGCTTGTAATCTGTAGATAGCCTTGTTGATAGAATTTTCTAAAAAAAAGTTTCCCCGTCTTCCTAACTTTTAATTTATTCCGTTACTGTATTTCAACCTCCTCCTCCTCCTTCCTTACTTCTCCTACTAACGGTGTTACCCTGTTGTCTAAGAAAATATGGAGTGACAATAAGGGAGATAACTCAAAAGTCTTTTTTTTCCTCCCCTTCCTCTTCTCGTTGCCATATTACCCCCTCTCTATTACATGTATTTCCCCCTCCTACCATGGCGCTATCCTATATAAACCGGTGAAGAGCGCCATGTCAGAAGATATCTCAACGCCGCCGCTTCGTATAACACTTCACAATATCGCAGATTTATTATTCATTACATTTGTTTATCAATTAGATGGGGGTAGATCCCCGTAATTAATTTAAGACACACTTAATTACTTGTATTGGCAGAGATACAAATGCTGCATGTTTGTATATTCATAGAAACACATTTGTTTTTCCTTCCGGTTCTTTCATTTAAAATGACTTGGATATAATGATGAGGAGGAAGAGGATAATAATCTAGATACACACACAGATAGATATACCTAGGTAGACTTTACTGATTGCTAGAACTATAGTGAACCTAACAGCACCGAGATATCGATCAATAAGACCTATTGATATATAGGTAGATACATATACATATATACACAGTGATATATAAACATACATATATATGTGTGTGTATATATATGTGTATATATAAACATATATACAAACATCTGTGTGTGTGTATATATAACTAGTGTTTGGATTCCAACACATTGTATACAGTCCCCTTTTTTATGTTTACTAATTACTAAAAGGACCTGAAGTTATATTTAAACATCACTTGTGTATAATAATAATTTTTAAACTTTCATCTTCTAAAACACCACCACCTGTAATAATATATACAACACAATATACATACATGTAAATATTTATTTCTGTACACATACATAATATACAATATAGTGTAAAGACATAAAGATGCCTTCTGACTCTCATAATTTTATGGTTCCATCTTCCAAAGTTGGTCGAATTATTGGTAAGTTTTTACTTAAAAGTTTTATTATTTTCTCTACCATTTCTCTGACGAAATCATTTTATTGAGATATTTTAACCATGTTTCTCTTTATATTTTATCCTCAATAACACTACACGTGGGTAAATAAATAACCTTTGTTTTTCTTTCTCCCTAGCAACCTGTGGTCAAACTGTTTTGGGCTTAGTTTCAGGAACTTTAAGTTTTCCTCAATTCACCATCTGCAGTTCTCAGTAAAGAAGTTAGATTCCTATTAAACTTTTATTTCAGTGGTCACGATGAGAATGTCTCAAGGCATGAATATCTCCTGTGTTAGGCAGATTTACTCACTAACTCTAACACACACACATACACAA
>NC_069004.1:35855821-35856951 GCF_001194135.2 Octopus bimaculoides
GTCCGGGCTAGCTAGTCGTGAGTGGTCGATCCTAACCCTCACCGTAAACACGTATTCATCTGCACACGCGGGTTAGGGATAGGGTTAGGATCGACCACTCACGACTAGCTAGCGCGGACGCGCGACTGCGCGTTCGGGACCGTGCTGCTTTAGTAGTACCCATGCCTTCAAGCAGGCTATCCACATGCTAGAAATAACAGCTAAATCTCACAAAACTGCGATAACAATGAAATTTTGAAAATGCGATTTTTGACTGACTTGTTGCTGATCATACCTGAGAAATTGCGTTAGGGGACATACTCTAAAAATCAAAAGTCGCCCGTCATAAAAATAAATGTGTCCTAATCGTAAGTATAGTTTCTTCACTCATCCTTACTTTGGCTCGTGGACCTGGTGTGACTGGGCGACATTTAGTCATACAACACAAGGTATTTTATCCTACACACAATTCACTAAACGGTACAGGAGCCGGGTGGGGGTGATGATTGATAAAACTCGGGCCAATTCTCCCATATTTACCATATTCTATTTTCTGATGTTTCCAGGTAAAAAGGGCTCAAAAATTCGAGAATTACAGCAAGACACCAGAACACGCATCATAGTAAGTTCTTGTGTTGTTTCTTTTTATGACCCTACTGATTATTTTGTAAACAACGATTTTTGAAATAAATTACCTTTTATTAAGGGGAGGTTAACATTTTAAAATGAGTCTTTAGAATGGTGTTGGACGGGTTGGTAGCAAAAGGGATCAAGTTGTGGCATTTTATGAAGAAGCACCCTCGTCATCAGTTGGCTTTGTGCAGCTGTTCTTAAACTAACTTCAGTCGTTAACAGCTCGTTCACAATTTTTCCCAAATTCTCAACCCAACTCAATGTTTTAACAGCAACCTCTGTGATTTTAATTTTAATGAGATGGTGAATGAAAGGAAAATCGATCAAAAACATTTTTCTCTTAATTTTTGTGAGGAAGAAACACTGGCCCAGTTGATTGGAGATAAATGTTTTGAAGATCAAATCTAGTCTGGTGCTTTCCATGCTAGCATGGGTTGGACGATTTGACTGAGGACTGGCAAACCAGATGGCTACACCAGGCTCCAATCTGATCTGGCAGAGTTTCTACAGCTGGATGC
>NC_069004.1:35856961-35861758 GCF_001194135.2 Octopus bimaculoides
GCTCCAATCTGATCTGGCAGAGTTTCTACAGCTGGATGCCCTTCCTAACGCCAACCACTCCGAGAGTGTAGTGGGTGCTTTTACGTGCCACTGGCACGAGGGCAAGTCACACAGTACTGGCAACAGCCACGCTCAAATGGTGTTTTTTTATGTGCCACCTGCATGGGAGCCAGTCCAGTGGCACTGGCAACGACCTCGCTTGAATGTTTTTTCATGTGCCAGTAAGGCGATGCTGGTAACGATCACGTCCAAGCAAAATGAAATATTGTATAGATGTAAATATAAACATGCAAGGATAGAGGTTTGTTGCAAATGTAGCCGTGACAGAAAGTGTTAATTTTGCTGAATTCTTTGCTAGTTAATTTGATGTACAAGGTCCTTAAAGTGCTGGGTAGAATATAGAGAGGTATACTATCTAACACGTTAATTACTGGTATTAAACAATTATTGACATGTCTAATTTATGTTTCAGGTGAGTAACTCTAACTCTGATGTCACAAATGTTGAGATTAGAGGCGACCAAAGAGACGTCGTGAGAGCAAAGGCTCTAATACAGCAAGTAATTGATGGAGACGAGCCTGGTAAGAACTATGTATGAGACTTATTGCACTGGCTGGCATGCCAGTGATGTGGTATGGAGTGGTGGTCTTGTGGTTTTGTTTCAGTGTGGTAGTTGCTGTGGTTATGTATGGTGCTGATGTCTGTAATGTTGTAAGTAAGGTAGCATGGTCATAATTATGGTAGAACTGCAGGGTGATTGGTGTTACGAAGGGCATTCAGCTGTAAAAATCCTGCCAAAACGGACACGCAAGTCTGGTGCAGTTTTCTGCCTGGCTAACATGGAAGGCGAATGTTAAATGGTGATGTGAGATGGTTGTAGTGTGAAATGCTAAAAGAACTCTTATAGATTATAATGGAAATTGATATGGAAAAGCAGCAAACAATCTTCAGTGGCATGACAGAAGTTCGTATGATGATAACGATTTTTGATAATTGTGTTATGGAATGTTATTAACCCCCAAGATTAGGTCAGATCAATAGACCTGTGGTCAAAGACATTACATCTGTGATCATACTTTTTTTTTTTTTTAGTTGAGAATATAGCTGTTGTTTCCAGCTGGTTGAGTGACCATGTAAAGACTCCTACAAAAGGTTATGTGAGATGTTCACAGGTGGTAGTCAAATGTGGGTATCAGCTTGGATGTGTATGCATATCTGTAAGTGTTAGTTATATTGTGACCAGTTTCTAATTCTAGTATGTCTATTTGTTTTCAGCTGAATATCAGAATCGTAGTTACCAGAATAGATTACGAAATAAAGAGAATTTGGAGAACTCTCGTAAGTATTAATAATGTCCAGTGGGGGTCTTTAGTCTCCTCTTTCCATCTCCCATCCTTGCTTTTTCTCATCTACCATATCTTTCTCATCTTAACAGACCAGAAGTGCTACAATTGTGGTAAAAATGGTCATATATCCAGAAACTGTGATCAAGATCCAGGTAAGAAATTTTTTTCAAAGGGTTTTATGGTGGTTTTGTTTTTGGCACAACACTTAAGGTATTGGGCTTCTTGCTTAGGAATTAAGTTTAAGTCTATCTCAAGCTTTTATAGTGTCCTTAGCAGCAGGACACCATCTTGCTTTGATATATATATATATATATATATAGTTTTTTGATTTTTTTTCTCTTCTATGCTTGCTTGGGTGGCTTTATTTTAGTTATTTAAACTTTGGACAAAACAGCACAATGAGGTGAACTTAATTTTGTGTTGCGGACTTTGCATTTCCTTGTGTATCTCCTCTAAAATAATCCAAAATGTACTTGGAGTATTGTAATAAGTTTACAAACATTTTGTCATCTGACTCCAACCAAGTTGCTTTGAGTGCTGCTACCAGTAGAATTTGTTACATAGTTGATGATTAGAACAATACCCACCCTCAGTGGGACAAAAATAAGGCCCTTGTTAAAAAAAGGATGAATGAACCCTGCATAGGGTCTCCAATGATTTCGGTTGAAGTAAGACCACTTAAAGAGTGATAGGCCCTTAATTCATAACCAAATCATGTCTTGGAGGAGAGAGAGTTAGAAAGGGCCCACTTAGCAGTAGTGAGGATAAAAAAAAAAACCTGCTGTTCTGTTGGTCCTTTAATTTGAGATGGACTAAGATGGAATACTGTGTTTTCCAGAATACAAGTCAAATTTTTCAGACTATAATTTATTGCCCAAAAAAGGTAGGTTGACTCACACACCAAGATGACTTTGGAGGACCAAAAGTTCCAAGTGAAATGCAGCTGGATTTGGAAAGATTGTGACAATGATTGAATGTTTCTACTATGTTGACTTGTGTGCCAGAAAAAATATAAGTACAATGACAGTTTGATGTGGTCTCTAGTTGTTTCATCTGTTTGCATCATCAGAAACTATTTGCAGTAATCAAAAGTGGTTTGCATACAGGGTAAACTCAGGATCACCTTATAAAAACTTATACAGAGCATTGTCTTTTGGTATTGTCATTCCCTTGTGATTAATTTCAAGTTCTTTGAAGATTTTTGTGACATGCAAAGAGGCTGGGAGTATGCAGTTAAAACTTCACTCGTACATGACCTTGAACTCAATAAAGAGTGCCATTTGTTGGCAGGTTTGAGGGCTCACCTTGACATTCAAGAATCCTAAAATAGATTAAAAGAAATCAGAGGATGGTCACACTTGAAATGGAGTGGAGAGCTCTCGTTAAGTTAGACCTATCTACATGTGTGTGTGTTATGCTGGAATTATTGGTGTGTGTGTGTTGTGTTGGGCCAGTTTGTGAAACCAGACCTGTTGATTCTGTATCAGTTTCAAGAACTGTGATATCTATGAAGTAACTTAAGGAAACATTTACCGTTTTCTAGGAGACTGCAGTAATGCAATCAGAAATGGTCTATCCTTGACAGGAACTGGTAAGGAACTTCAATTAATGGAACATTTCTTTTTTTCTTCTTCACTTCTCGTTTCAATAACCCCTAAAGATTCTCTCAATTTGTAGAATGGTTGATTATTGTGCTGCATTTCAGTTGATTGTTCTGCTGCATTTTTAGCTTAATTAGTAGTGTGCTAGATTTAGCTAATTATCATGCTGCATTTTTCTATTCTAATTGTAAATTTGTCAAATTTACTTTATTTCTTGTAAACTGCTGCTACAATTACTAACACAACTGCTTCATTCATACAACTTATTCTAACTGTAAACTTTGTTGTCAGTGAGTTGACCTCTTCTCGTATACAGTTTTGTGTAGCCGCTACTACTAAACTAATCTGTAAAACCAAACTAACCTGTGTAATAGCTGCTACTGCAACTATTACTACTACTACTACTACTACTGTTGCTGCTACTGTATAATTTTTGTAATAACTTGAACTTGTATTGTTAGTATGTAAAATACTTGTATGTAAGTAGTGTTATGAACAATCCTGTTTGGTGCTAATAGTGTGTAGATTGTCTCTGTTATATTACATGATAATGTTTGCAATTAGCTTTGTATATCAGTAGTATTGCAATTTATATTAACTTGTTATGACAAATGTTACAAGCTAATACTGTTTGTTTGTTGACCCTTTTGTCAAGATAAAATGTTGATAAATGTTTCACCTTTTTCAGAACTGTGGGGTGACCCGAAGGCACAGGAATTTCAATGTTCAGTATATGGAACTGGTGAGAAGAACCCCTTAATTTCAGTGTTTTTTCTGTGATCTGTGTAGGATTTGTGTTGGTGGTTACTGGGAATTGATCTGCTTTTATAGTTACAGATAACTATAATGGCTGTTTGTGCATTCTGTTTCACATGATATGGCTGCTGGCAACTCTATAACAGTGTGTACTCCTGTGTCTAGCACATAGACATCATTGCGTGATAGAAGCATTGCACTTGTGAATGCATAGCTTCAACATTGAGTGCCAACAAAGCCTTTTTGCCATTAATTTTTATAAGAGATTGAGGTCAGTGGGGAAAATGTTTCATGTCATGGAGCTACCTGTTACAATAAGATTCCCGTGAAGGCAATCCTTCTGTAATGCAGAAAATGGATGTATAACTATGCTAACTTTTGAGTTGAGGGAGTCCTTATGTAGCCATGCATCTTGCTAGAATATGCCCTTAATGGAATGTTGAGAGAGATTGATGTCATATTCAGAGATTTTTTTTCTTTTATATGAGACGGAGGGGAAGGGAAGTGTTCATTCTTTACAGGACCCTTCAAAGTGGACATCAGACCTGAATATTAACAATAGCCAAGGTCAAAGGGGGTGGTGTTAAATCAAACAACCACTCAGGTAGGCATTGGTGGGATTTGAACTTGGAATACAAGAAATACTGCTGCCAGGTATTTAGTCTGATGCTCCACCAACTTTGTCAATTTGCTGCTGACCTCTCTCTCTCTCTTCATCCCCATCTCAATTTCCTCCTGATGTGGGGCAGGGCACTTAACCCTTTCATTACCATATTTCTAACCAAATTACACCCCTTATGTGTTTCAATTAATTTCTAACATAATCATAAATTTAGGCTGGTTTCATTAAACAACTCTAACTTTTTTATTTATCAACATATTAATGTGATTTTTGGAAGATAAATTAACGAAAGGTTCTCAACCAATTCTATACCAAAATTTTTGTCACAAAGTGACTTTAATTACAGGTAAATTCAACAAAATATAAAATTATTAAAATTTTTGTTCAAACATCGCTATAGAAAATGGGTTATTAGCTAATATTCAATTGGGTATACAACAAAATATTATTATAGAAGAGTTGTGCACATTAC
>NC_069004.1:35862852-35868416 GCF_001194135.2 Octopus bimaculoides
AGAGTTAGATTTATCAAGGTCTTCAACGGAAAATCCTTCGAATTCTGACTCGCTGCTTGACAGAATAAAATTCGTATCCATTTTTTTGTCAGGATTACAAATTTTGAAAACACAACAGGAACAAATTTGGAAAAAAATCTCCCAAAATTCACAAAATTAAAAAAACATGTTGATCGTCGTACAAAACTATTGCTGAACTGTTTACACAAATAATCACGTGTTTTCACGAATGTACTAACGAGATTTGCTCAGATAGTCTCATTTAAATATGAATAGGTGATTACGTGCGGTTTTGGGTGGCTTGGTCACATGAACCAAAATTTTTTTCGGGCGGCTTTGGGCAGTTTGGTAACGAAAGGGTTAACTCTGCTCACTTCTTGAGTTCAACTTTTACTGCTTGGAAATAAATCCCAGATTTAATGTCTGAGTCACTTCCTCTGCTAAGCATTCATCCATTTAACATCGAATTAGTGTCTACCGAAAGCATTCACAGATTTCTTGGGTTTTACTACTACAATATAATTTTAAGGCCCTCCGATTTATTGTTGAATTTGTGCTCAGTCAAAATAGCAATAATAATAATAATAATTGTTGTCCTGATCTTTTGCAGAAGATTGGAATCAGTCACAGACCAGGGAATCACATCGGATTTCAGTGAATGGAAATGGTAAGAGGTTTTCTTATTTCCCTACTGCTATTCTGGTGTGGTTAACCTGAGGAGTGTAAGTAAGGTTGTGGTAGAGAGGTTTGTTTTTCAACTGAGTGGTTTCAAGTTCAATTCCCCTGCTTGGCATTTTGGGCCAAGGCTACTAACATAGCCTTGAGTTGACCGATGTCTTGTGAGTGGAAAATGGCAGGCAGGAATTGTTCCACAAGCCTGCTGTATGAGTAGATATATTTGTGTGTGATATACATATATGTAGGTAAATGTCTGAATATAATATTCAGGGTTTCAACTCACGGTGGAACTTTTAAATGTCTTATTGTCTCCTTGGGTTGATCAATATTTTATGAGGTTTGGGTAAACAAATTTCAAAGAACCACCCCTGTTGTGTGTGGGTAGGTACTACTAGCACAGCTGTATGGTTGAGAAGTTAATTCCCAACCATGTAGTCTTGGGTTCCATCCCATTGCATGGCACCTTTGTCAGATGTCTTGCACTATAGATAGATCCCCCAGCCAACCAGTGGATTTGGTGTGTGGGTGTGTTTAGCTCTGCAATCACATGTATAAAAGTGCAGCAGGCAGTCTTGTTGTCAGTGTCTCTTGTCAACAAATCCTTCAGGTATCCCAAGTTGATCCCTTATTTGAAAATTAAGGATCAGGAAGGGCGTCTGACCCGTATAGCATTGCCTCAGCATACACATCCAAATCATGTAAAAATGAACGATGGCCATGTATAAAGAAACTAGGTTTCATCCTCTACGAATTGATGACGCTGACAGCTGCTGTCTTCTGCAGCCACAGTTTGACCATTAGCGTTAATTCCAATATGGCTTGTCATTGTCCATATCTGCAAATCTTCTGAAATCTACAAACGTATTTAGATATTAAGAAATTACTAACATACTTGTTTTGGTTCTGTACTCTTCCCTATATTTGATAATGTGGTGGGGACAGGGGTTGGCAAACCATTGACTATCAAAGTTGTTTAGCAAGGATCGGAGACATTCTAATCATGACCATCAATATGGTTTTGCAGAGAGATCAAGATCACATTAAGATGACAGAGTGTGATTTGAAGGAGATCTGGTTGTTATTTCTAGCAGCTTGAATGCTTATGTTGTTTAGTCACCATCCTTATTTGCTGTTTCCAGTTAATGAAAAACAAAAACTGATAATTGCAGATGAGGAGGATTGGGAGGCTGAAGCTGCTGAAGACCCGCAGCCTGTGTTTATGGCTGATCCAGATTCATTCCAGATGTTGAGTCTCGATGATGAGGATGATGAACGACCAGCTCGAAGAGGAAGAGGTAGAGGTGGTGGTCGTAATTGGCAGCAACCAGCAGACCTTGGCCAGTGTCGCAGCATAAAGCCAGATTACTCTGGTGGCCGAGGGCCTGGTCGACAACGGGATTCCAAAAAGTCCTTGGAAGGGACCCTGATATGGGCCATGCAGTCCCGCCAGCAAGAGGAAGAAGAAAACATTCCAGTAATGGAGTCAAAACCAGTAGATTTTGCAGAGATGCGGAGATTACAAGAGGAATATGATCGCCAAAAGTTTGAAGGTTTGCACAACACAATTTCTGTCCTTTGTTTTGTTTTTTTTTTTTCTAGTTTTGGTCAAAACCCATCTGACTGACAATTCCACCTTTTTCTTTGTAGGATTCCAAACATTATCTAGATGACCCTTTCTTAAGACAGTAGGGTGGAATTTGATTGTTATTTGTAGCTGGTTGACTAAATACAAAGATTTTGTTGTTAGAAATTGGATGTGGAACTTGTTAGATGTCTTTTAGTTGTTCTGAGAATTTATTCTTCACAGACCATTTCCAGTTCATTGGGTTGGTGGTGGGGAGGGGTTGATATTCCCAGGATTCTGTAACCAGGGCCATATTGAAAAGAATTAAAATCTCACTTGTGGGGTGTTTGACTGTAGGTGGTGGTGGGGCAGGGAAAGGAAGGATTGGGTTAGGATATCAGGGCCAAATGGGATGGGAGTTGGTGTGTCAGGGATTAGAAGTTCGCTAATCAAGCATATGAGTGACTTTTTTTGATGAAGTGCAGTTGCACAGTAATGGCTTGTTTTGGGGAAGTTGCAATATCATGGCAGGGGAAGACTCTGGGGAAAGGGAAATGGAAGGGGCAGGAGGATGAGAACCTGAAGAATATTTGTGATTGTTGGAAGGGTTGTGGAGATTGAATAATTTACTGATTGGGGTGGTTGGAAGGGATTAGCCCCTAATCTTCATGGAATAGACATTTCTACCATGACCATTCCATTTTTTTTTTTTTATGAAAGGGGTGTATCTGGAATTGGTAGATTTGTATTGACTCTGCTGAAGGTCATCGATTGGCAGAATGGTGAGCATGGGACATATTGTTCTGCAAAGGCCTGGATTCCCATCCTGTCACCAGAAATGATAACCGTGGGAACCAAATCTTTTTTGTTCAATCCAGTCCCCCCCCCAACCTCACACAAATACTTCTAGGATTACAACATTTAATGTATTCTTCCCTTTTTCAGTTGGTAGGATGTGGTTTGAAGACAATGTAGCTGTTATTTCTAGCATTATTGATGTTGGTACATTCTCTTTACCTTTGCAGGGTTACCACCAGTTGTGAAGAACTTTTACAAGGAACATTCTGATGTTGCAAACATGAGTGAAATGGAAGTTGCTGAATTTAGGTATTTATTACAATTGCTGGGTCTTTTTATATATATATTTTTTTGTTAGTGGTGAGAAGAAGGAGGGCAGCCCCCACAACAAATAGGGAGATGAAACAAGACTTGGTTTGAATGCCTGCAAGGGACTGGGCAAATGGGGCTACCATATGTTCTTGGCCATTGAATTGGTAGAGGACACTTACCAGCACTGTCTTTTATTAATGAAATTGAGCCCTAAATCCACCTGATTGCAAATCAAATTCCTTAATAACATGGTTTTGCTTGTGTCAAGTGTGTGACGAGTTTTGTGTCCTGCTTCGCCCTGCCTGCATGGGTTGGCTGAGACTCAGCCAGTCAGCTATAGCCGTGCTGGGCTCAACCTATTTCTGACCTTGTTCCAATGTAAAAAAATTGTTTTATTTGTTATTAGGAAGCTCAACAATGATATACAGATAATCAATCTGGCTGTGAATGATTCTGACAACATCCCGAATCCTGTGAGGACGTTCTACGAAGCTTTCCACAATGATGGTAACCTTCTTTTCTTTTCTTACATTCTAATGTTTCTTCTAGATCCATCAACACATCCATCCTGCTTTTAAGATAGATTATATATATATATATATGATCTATGTATATATATATATATATAATTGTTGTTTAGCAGAGAATTGAACCATCTCTGTCCTAAAACTGGCCTCCGTAGAACTTACCATGTATAGAAAAATCTATTGTCCCCTTTATGATAATATTGCCTTCCCCCATCAACACCTGCATGATCCTACTGTTGACAATGGAATAATTCTTTAGTCTGAAGTAAGGAATCAATATTTCTAACCTTTGTGGAGGGGTCCCTTCTCTCCTCCATGCTGGTAACAAAGGCAAGATAAAGACTTTCTTTTAAAGAGACAATTAAAATATCTGATGGGAAACTGGGTTGAGAGAGAGAGGAGCAGAAGTGGAGGTCTGGTCTGAATCAGGAAAACTCCATTAAGGACATTCATTGCCCACATTGCACCAAGTCTACCACTTGAAGACCCCTAATAACCAGTTGTCACCCTTCTCTAAGAGGACCTCTGTCTCAGATTCACCAGACCTCACACACATAAGCTAACAGATATATATATAAGAACGTCTTTATTTAGATACATCGTCCATGCCTCTTTCACATAGTAATACCATGTGATCTAATGTTCAAATTTTAATTTTGTAGACGAAATATTGGAACAAATTCGAAGGCAAGGCTTTAAAAAGCCATCCCCTATTCAGGTAAGGAGCACATGTACATTTAATCATTGAGCACCCACTTTTCCAATACTTGTATCAGTCAGACAGATTTGTTGCAGGAGATTTCCCACAGCTGGATGCCCTTGCTGTCACCAACCCTCCCCTGTTTCTAAGCAACGTAATATTTTCCCTTGGAAGACCAGAAGCAAACGTCACTTATTGTATGACAGTCATGCTCACATACAACCATTATGTAATGCCAGGACAAGGCAGGGTAAAAGATAAGAGGATACATTCAGTCAGTCACATCAGGTTTGTGGAAACGGGTTTGTGTTAATGAAATTCATTTTGTTAGCATGTGGTTATGGGTTCATTCTCACCTGAGGCAAGGCTCTTCTATTCTAGCCTCAGTTCCAATCAATGTCTTGTGAGGGAAATCAGACAGAAGAGATGGTCTGGAAGTCTGTCACTTGTGTGTGTGTGTAAATACTTTTTGTCTTTGTTTGACAGTATTTGGGCAATGTTGATGTTTACTTCTGTAAATAATGTCTTATTGCCCATTGGTTTCAAGGTGGCAAGACCAGTAGAATAAAAATACCTTATTTGGAAAACTGGCAACGTTAAGCCTCACTTGACTCACGCCAGCCTAGTAAAAGAAAGTTGGATATAAAAATGAAACAAAACTCTCTGTATATATATATTCCATTCCCATGTTGGTGAGGAGGTTACAGATATATATATATAATGTGTGTGTATGTATGTATATATATATATATATATATGATGATTGTCATTAAATGTGACCAGGGTGTTAGAAGCATCTACTTTGCAAGAAATAAGAGCTAAAATACTCTAATACTGTAGTCAAAGCACATAATTGCAAAGATATATACTGATAGGGACGATAATTGTCCAAAACCGTTTGAGGATTTCCTTATACTGATGTCAGTTTTGGCAATTTCTGAAAATGATGTCAGTGTGTATGTGTGTATACCCATGTATTATTGTA
>NC_069004.1:35868493-35872998 GCF_001194135.2 Octopus bimaculoides
GTGTGTGGCTATAATCTTTAAAACTATACCACACTTCTGTAATGTAGCTTGTTTGATGCAATACACCCATAGTTTAGTTCGAGGTCACTCCTGATGAAGGTAACCTTTTATTAAACGTGTGACCATCTTCTCTTTGTATACTAGGGTACATTGTTGCAGCATGACACCTAAAAAAAAAAGTACTGTGAGATTTTGCTGCTATTTCTAGCAGCTCTATTATTAACTGTGTAGTGACTTTCTTGTAAGATTGTTTCTGCGTATGGTTGTGTTGTATTGTCTGTTAGGCTTAATATAAAAGAGAATCATTATCAGATTTTTTTTTCTCCTTTTAGTGCCAAGCATGGCCAGTGCTTCTTCGGGGCAAAGATCTTATTGGTATAGCACAGGTAAGTTTCTGGATTCTTTTTTTTAATGTATTTATATTCCCTGAAATCTTCCATTGAGTAGCAATGATACCCTTCAAGGAAGGGACACTAAATACTGAGAAAAGATTTCATTGAAAGTTTGTCGTAATGTTTGTGATTTTAAAAGGATTCAGACACTCTCACTATGACACTGTTTTTCTTAGACTGTACCCACAAGAACACTCATCATTACTTTTTTTTCTTTTAGACTGGAACTGGTAAGACACTAGCATTCTTACTGCCGGCATTAATCCATATTTGCGGACAACCTCTGTGAGTTCTTTTTTTCCCCCTCCGTCACATTTCTTGTTCTCTTCTGGCCATTATGACCTTTTATTATTATTGTCTCATCATCAACATGTTAATTATTATTATCAGTAGCATTTATATCATAGTTAAAAGCTGTAACAAGTCTACTTCCTCTTTCTCTCACTCATTCCCTCAAACACTGGGGGAAGTTAAAGGCTCTACCAACTTTAGGACTTAACCCATTGTTGGACTATGAGGAAAATTCTGATAACAAGCCCCAAGGAGAGCCCCTATTTTAACAATGATGCTACTTCATTACACATATAAATTTTGACATCTCAAATTTGCAATGAGGCTTCAAACAGGAACTAATACAACTATTAATGCAATTAAGACAGCTAATAATAGGACGAGAAATGAACCAAATTGTTTTTGTTGTTTTGTCTAAGCCAAAATGTCCAAATGAGGTGGGTCTTGGAGTACCAGATGTCGAAAGTCCTTCTTGTAAATGGTTAATATTGTGCAGGTGTAAGTAAAGTTCTTTCCCATGTCATTTAGGGTCGGTTTCCATGGTGTAAATATTCCCCACCTGCACAGGACGTTGGTCTGTCGCAGAATTGACTCCTTTTTTTGCCAGCTGAGTGAACTGGAGCAACATGAAGTGTTTTGCTCGAGAACACAACACATCACCTGGTCCAGGAATCGAAACCGTAATCTTATGATTATGAATACAACACTCTAGCCACTGAGCTATGTGCCTCCATGTGTGGGGCAGCGAGCTGGCAGAATTGTTGCCAGGCAAACAGGCTTAGCAGCATTTCATCCATCTCTGTGCTTTGAGGTTGATAAAATAAGTACCTGTTGAACTGTTGGGGGTCAGTGTAAATGACTTGGTTCCCCCCACCCCTGACCCAATTCTTGGTCTTTTGCCAAAATTTGAAATCAGTATTATGTGTTGTTGTTGATTAAAGAAGCACCAGCTTTTGGGTTACAATCAAATAGTTTTATGTAACAAATATTTAGCTGGGATTGTGGTGGGGGACATAAATCTGTAGAGTGTGTGGGGGTGGAGTTGCCATAAATCTTTGAAGGCAACTTTCCTCTTTCTTTCCTTTCTTTCTTATATTTTTCTTTTCCTTCCATTGATGTCCAGGCCTCGCGAGCAACGAGGTGGCCCTACTGTGCTAATAGTTTGTCCGACAAGAGAACTGGCACTCCAGATTGAAGAAGAAGTCAATAAGATTCGTTATAAGAACGTTTCTTGGTAAGTATGAGTTTTTAGTAGGAGTCATTTTGGTGTTAGGGCTTTATTCCTGTCTCCCTTGAGGGCAGAAACTCTTGATGTGCATGGAATGGTGTGTTTTGGATGACATATCATAGGAATAATTATTTTGATATGAGAATGTTGTTCCTACACTTCCTGGAACTGTTGATGGTGTTAACAGGTCTTGGCCAGTATTAATACCTCTGGTGTTGCTCAGTGACCTGCAAAGGTCATCTTTCATAGGAGTTATTCTTAGCAAATGTCAGCATCTTTGCTGTCATGGGAACTGTTTGTAACTGAAGCAGTCTGTCGCACAACTGAAGGGTTGTTGTGTGACCCCTGGTCAAGCCACACACTGCCATACCCTCCATCTAGCTGGGATCCAAGTGAAGTAATGTTTCTGCTCATCTTGGACAGCAAATGTTTCAATGGCTGGACATGTTTTCATGGTAGATTGTAAACAAATGACTGTTTGGGTTAATATTGTGCAGGTGTAAGTAAAGTTCTTTCCCATGTCATACAGGGTCGGTGTGCAGAAGGCACGTGCACACACACATGTGTAAGTACAACTGGCAGCTTACATGTTTTCTGTCAATCAAGTCTACTCACAAGACATTGATTAGTCAAAGATTGATGACTGTAGAAGATGCTTCCCCAAGGTGCTGCACTTAGGGACTGAACCTGGAATCACATGGTTGCAAAGCAAACGTCTTATCCATTCTGCTATGCTTACACCTAATCAATTAAAGGAATACCATGTATCAAAATCCTTATAATTGACTGCCTCTCCATCAGCAGAGATGGTCATCTGTAAATGATAACTTTTGAAAACCGAGGTATCTGTCGACTGAATCTGTCCATGATGATACACACGTCTATATATATGTGTGTCTCTATGTATATCTATTTCTTGTGTTTCTCAACTCAATTTTAAAATTCTAGAAACTACTGTATAATTTTTATTTTTCTTCTGACCAGTGTGTGTCTTTATGGTGGTGCAAGTCGGCGTCGCCAGATTGATGTGGTCAAGAAAGGCGTGGATATTGTTGTGGCCACGCCTGGACGCTTGAACGATCTCGTCGATAGTAAGATTATCTCAGTGAAATATGTAACTTTCCTGGTAAGTGTTCTCTGGCTTCTTTTAGGTTTAACCAGTGTCAGACAGATTGTCTCCAGTGTTTGTTTGATTCTCTGTGCTCCAAGTTCAAACGCTGCTGCCAAAGTCATCTTTGTGTTTTCTTTTACAAGACCAATCAAAGGTGGTGGCTTGATAGAACTGTTAGAGAATTAACTCTTTGAATTCTGACATCAATTCCTGTGATGACGATGGTACCAACCTTTATTAGTCCTATTCAACAACTTCTCTCTTATACATCAATGACTTGCATGCAGGGGCAGTGGTTAATTTTCTTTCAAAGAAATCCTGCCCACATCTGCCTATAGAGATCCTACAGCTGGGTAGATCTCGTTTCTGTCGTTAACCAATCAGTTTTAATTGTCGCTTCCTTAGTCAACAAAACGAAACGTATACAGCAGAGTTTGACCTTTGACCTACAGACTAGTAGTTGTAGTATTTGATGGCAGTTTCATTGTAGCCAGTGGCTAATTTAAACTTGTGCCTTGCTGAATTCTCTTGTTTCTTGTTACAGGGTAATTAAGCTTTTAATTGATTGGTGAAATATTTCTCATTATGTTGACATGTGTGAATCCTTTCTTAATTACTTCTCTTCGTTGAACAGGTCCTGGATGAAGCAGATAGGATGTTGGATCTTGGTTTTGAAGCTCAGATACGACTTTTCATGCTTGACATCCGACCTGACAGACAGACTGTCATGACCAGGTAAACTACAAATGTGGTTATTTACTCTCATTAAACTTTTTTGTAATGTTAAGCCAGATCAAATGACGATAAAGACAGTTATTTGTCCAAACCAGTTTTGTTCATTTAATGTCCATTTTTCCAGATCCTTCTTTAGTTTTGACAGCCTAGTAAAGGCTCTTTCACTAATGCACTATGATTGGGTGACAGTTGTGCTGTGTTCTCTCTCTGTTCTCTTCTGCTGCTTCTACAATGTCATCTGCTCTCCTCAACTCATTCTACTAAGTTTATCTTGACCTTTATCTCCCATGAGATGGCCTGTATGAAAGTATCTTATTTTCATTTTTACTTGAGTGAGCCTGAAATAAGGGGGCAGTATCTGGCCTTCACAAACTCTCCTAGGCTGGTGGAAGTTGATGGCATGAAAGGTCCTCTTAAAAGCTTTGTAAAGTAAATGCTATGAGGAAAGATTAATGAACAGGAAGAGAACTTTCTGGACAACCCAATATCTATGCACACACGCACATTGATACATCAGTCAACTGGACTTTTGTCAGGTTAATGGAATCTAATTCTAAAGTTAAGACAATCTACAAGTAACTTCAACTTTTAGCATTTGAAATCGACCAAAATAGTCTCTCTTTCCCTCTTAAAGTGCAACGTGGCCAGCTGATGTTCAGGAGCTTGCTGATCGTTACATGAAGGACCCAATAAAGATAAACATTGGCAGTCTTGAACTAACGGTAAGTACCTTTTTTTGTTTTTATGT
>NC_069004.1:35873008-35880163 GCF_001194135.2 Octopus bimaculoides
GTGTGTTATATATATATATATATATATATATATATATATATATGCACACGCATACATGTAAATACATTTGTTTGTTTGCTGCATGCGATTTCCTTGCCACTATGGGCTAAATGATTTTACAGCCATCTTCCCTCCCTGTTGGCTAATGCTTATTTGCATTTCAAGTGAAGGCATTTCTTTTCTACTTGTCTTCGCTTTCAAAGACAAACATTCCTTCCTTGGGCAAGGGGTTGGTACCTTCTATTGCTCTCGACCAACCATTATCTTTTGAGTGAATTCAGTACATAGACACTGTGCAGAAGAGGCCACCTTATCTCCATAAACATGTTGAAATGTTTACAGCCTTGTCAACTTTCTCTCCCGACAAATTGCCTGAGAGTCCTGTAAGCATTTAAACACACATGTTTATGTATATAAGGTGGACTTTTGCACAATTTTTATGGACTGAATTCACGCAAAAGACAATGGTCAGCCCAGAGCAATAGTAGATGATTCCTGCTTGCCACTTATCCTTTGGTACTTCTTTCTGGTTAGTATTGTAAGAAAAATAAAATAAAACCAACAACCTTTTTTGACTAAATTGTGACTGACATGTAAAACTCCTGGGGCTCGAGATTATACGAAGTGTAAGGTACAGAATTGAAGATCTTCCCTAATTTAGTTACAAATGTTCCTTAGACAATCACTTGGCAACAAGCCTCTGTGTGGGCTACGTGGTTATTGGTGAACAAAAATAGTTTTAATTACATTGTCACAGTTAACTTTTTTTTTTATACGTAACCAATATTGACCTTTCCATAACCTACCAGATCAATTAAGTACCAAAGTAATGGGATGGATTTGCAGGTGGTGGCACAAGCATTTCAACAGCCCACTGATACAAAGGTATCTCAATGGTCCTGGGGTCAGCATGTCTTGTTCATTAATGAACTGCTTTCAGTTTCAGATACAGAAATATCCTATTCATTCTCTTACACCACATGCTTTTGTACCTCATTCATTCTTTTTCTCGATATCTCCATATTTTCCGTTGAAAAACCTTTAAATTCAGAATCACTGCTTGATAGCATGAAACTCCTATCCATTTCCAAAGTTGGAAGAAAAATCTCCCAAAATTCACCAAGTTCAGATATCACATCAAGCAATGTCGGATACCATAACTCAACTATTTACAAAGTGAAATCACATATTTTCATAAATGTACGAACGAGATTTGTGCTTCAATTCACATTTAGATAACAATGGGTGCTCTCTGCCAGCTACGGCTGAGTTAGTATCGAATGGGTTAATTAATGCATATAATATCTACTCCTTTCTAAATGCCATCTGTCTTTACACAGGCTGTTCATACAGTGGAACAAAGGGTGGAGATTATTGAAGAATACAACAAGAAAGACAGGGTAAGTGGTGAAGCGAATTGAAATTATAATTACCTTTTTTTTTTTTGTCGTTTTAATTAAGCTTTTCATTTAACTTTTGGTCTGGATAAGCCTGAACAGCTAAAAGCTGTCATTAGGTCATGTGGCTTGTATACAGATCCTCAAGGCTGCCCTGGTCAAGTATTCCATCCATGACCATCCTGTTTGTTCAGAAATACTTTCACTTGTCCTTTATAAATTTTAAAGAGAAAAGGCTGTGATGTGAGGAATTTGGTTTCTATTTTTACCAGTCCAAACAACCACATAGGGGTTCCCTCATTGACACCACTTCATTTGCTCTATTTACAACAGTTTTTCTCTCTTTTGAGGGTTTAAATATGTCCCATTCTTGTACCACTAATCAATTCAGATAATTATATTACTAATTAGTTGTTTTGTCTTAATTTGAGGAGCTGATGTTATTCTTAATCAAAATGCTGTTGAAGTCAATCAAATAACATACCAGCTGCACACTGGGGCTGGTGTACTTTTCCCCTCTTTTAAAAATTTGCTGCTACTAACAACAGAGTGAGAAAGGCATAAGACCTACTTCCTCCATGCCTTCCTAACAGATTGAATGTCACTGAAACACATCAGCCAAATTCCTTATTTATTCGAATTTTAATGTTTTTTTCTTTTTAGCTTTTTAACTTTATTTTTGAAGAAATAACCATGGACGACAAAGTGATTGTGTTTGTTGGCAGGAAAGTGACGTAAGTACTGGGTTTGTTATTTCTTCTGGAATCTGTATTATGTGTATGTTTTTGGTTTCGTTGGAACACAAGTGTTGTTTGGCCTCAGGTTAGTCCTGATGCAGCGAACATATGGTTTCAGATGTTCCTGCCATCATCATATCTGCCTTCGTTTAGGCCTAAGTGTATCTGTGACTACCTTATCCGGAGTATCCCCTTTTTTCTTTTTTAAAGATGGTGTGATTTTAGAGAGATTTAGTAGCTATTTCTAGCAGGTTGTCACTACTTGGTTTTGTTATCGTGTTATAACTATTTCAACTGTTATCCTCCGTGTATCAAGAACTACATAATTGGAGGGAGATTTGGCTGCTACTTCTAGCACCCAAGGCCTTTTGTGTAGAGACTCCCTAGTTAGCTCATTGACATTTCAGTTAATCCTGATGATCCTTGGCCTCAACATCTGGGAAGGCTGAAAGAGTGAAGAGAGAAAACGAGTTGCGGGTGGGGATCTGGTTGAAATCTTTGGGACCAGAGTGAATTCTGGGAGGGGTACATTGTGTGTGTGTGTATAAATGTTGACATCTACTAAAGAAACCTAAAAAACACACACATACCCCGTATAATCTGAGTTACTGAGTAAAGATTAAAATAAAATTTATCAAATGTTATTGATTTCCAATGAATATTTCTCATTGATTAGTAATTAATGTTCAACTTTCTTTCTAGGGCTGATGATATTGCCAGTGATTTGGCTATTGAAGGAATAAATTGTCGCTGTATCCATGGAGATCGGTATGTAATTTTGTGTGTGTGTGTGCAATTCTGTTCTGTTTTCTTGCAGAATTTTCTAAAACTTTTTTGTATTCTTGTGATTATTTTATTATTAACCTGTGTTTTTTGTTTTTTTTTTTGCTGTTAATGTTGGACAAAATGTCCTTTGGTGTTAATGTTCTGGGGTCAGGTTTGCCTTTTGAACTTTTTGTGGGGACATCATCTCAATTGACTGGATTACAATGGAAATCAAAACAAGCATTAAAAGCGGCCGGGAAGGAATTATTATTATTATTATTGTTAAGACAGGGAGCTGGCAGAAACATTAGCATTCTGGGCAAAATGCTTCACAACAACATTTCATCCATCTTTACGTTTTGAGTTCAAATTCTGCTGAGGTCAACTTTGTCTTTCATCCTTTCAGTGTTGATAAATACCAGTGAGACACTGGGGAGAGAGGGGGTGATGTAATCCCCTTCACAAAAAAATTTCCAGGCCTTGTGCTTTTAGTAGAAAGGATTATTATTATTATTCTGCGGAGGGATGGCCACCTTTGGCTGTCCTTTTCCTTGTGGGGATCTGGTCCTGGCTTCTGTTGAATCCTTTCTTGTTTTCTCTCTCCGTAGAAGTCTTTTGGTGATTAGGGTCGCAATTATGGATTTTGCTGCTATTTAACACCTGTCTCTTAGTCAGGTATGAAACTGGTGTTAGATTCAATGCCTTGTGGTATTTGATGCAACTTTCTGCACTTAGTTCAAATGTTGCCAAAATCAACTTTACCTTTCATCTTTTTAGGGTTAAAAAGTCATGTACCAGTCATGTATTGGGGGGTCAGTTCATCTCTTTGCTTACCACCTGTCAGTCAGTTGTCTCTTTCTGAAAGAAACTGGAGAAGGATTGAGGTGGGTCCAAGACCAGCCACATATGACCATCACACAGACTTTGTGAAGAGTTGAGGGCCCATGGTGTAACATTGTTATTGATGTGTGTTGAATTGTTTGTTATTGTGGTGATGATGATGATGATGATTGTATTTGTCGTGCAGGGAGCAGGCTGACCGGGAGCAGTGTATGAAAGAGATGAAGTCTGGGGAATGTAGAATACTCATTGCTACGGATGTGGCATCGAGAGGACTTGATGTCAAAGACATTACGTACGTTTTGGTTTTATTCTTTGTTCTATTGCTTTCTCTCTCTCTCTCTCCCTCTCTCTCTTTCTATCTCTCTCTCTCTCACCAAGGAAGAATTAATGGATTCCTTCTTTTACATTCATTAATGTTTGATCACCTGAAGTGACTGAGTATTCCAAAGACATGTGCTGTCAACAAATTTCCTATCCATGATCAGCATTCACAGTTGAACCTTTTCAAATTCTATTGGGTAGCCTTCCATACAGTATCTTTTCCAAACTTTGGCTCTACTTGAGGCTGTGGTGAAGATACTTGCTCAACAGGTCACTCACTGGGACAGAACCCTGAACCTCCTCACTAAGGCACTCTGTCAGTATATCAGGACTGATAGGATCCACTGATCACCTTCAAAAATAAGTCATTTGAGGGAGATTTGATTGCTATTTCTAGGGTGGAGGAGTCACTACAGACTTCCTCATTGAGTGACTATGTCCTGCAGATGAAGTTGGTAACTGTTGAGTGTCTGGCAGTAATGCATGAGAGGCCTGACAGTGTCACCACCTGCAGCCGACAACGTATTGTCGGTGGCGAGCTGCTTTTGACATCCATTTTTTCCATGAGTCAGATTGACAGCCAAAGATCCTTGCCATCAACTCTCACCACTCGCTGGACATGTTTTCACAGAAGACTGCAAATAAAGGACGATTGAGCAATCATTTTCTTATGTTGCAGTTTTGAATTCAATTTTGACTGGAAGCAGTCGGACCCTGGAAATCTCCACAAGTCCAAGAACTCTGTCGATTATCAAGACATTTTGGATAGTGTTTGTTACTGGTTTCAGTAGCTGAACTTTGACCATGCTGGAGCACATCTTATAGAGGTTTTAGTGTTGATTATATCGACTACAATGCTCTGTCTGGTATGATACTTATTTTTAAGGAACTCCAGAGGAGGACAAAAGACCGAGTCAGCTGGGAATAAAGAGGAATCAAGAGATGGATTGCAATACCAAAAGGTATTTCCATTTGCTGATCTAACCTGCTTCCATGCATCTTCTGTCTCCCGTAAGACTTGAGATTAGGGTAGAAATCCATTTCTCAAAGTACAGAGTGAGATTGAACCTGGAACTATCTTCTTGGGAAGCAAACTTGTAAACCGCTGAGGCAAAGATTTTAATTAGTCAACTATCACCATCCCTCCTAATTAAACCCTATTTTTCTAACAATTCTACTCTTACTGACATCTCCTTCCTTCTACTTCCTCTCATTCTCCATCTCTACCTTCTGCTGCTGAACCTTGTCCACCTCATCAGATGTTTGGTGCTCTGATCGACCATTGCTCCTCATTCTTTTTCAGTTATGTCTTCAACTATGACTTTCCCAGGAATATAGAGGAATATGTCCATCGTATTGGACGAACTGGCCGAGCTGGGTAAGTGACCATTGCTACTGCTACCTCTGTTGTCTGCAAACATAGCATGAGTTGTGCCAGATGGGAAGGTGGGTTAGACATTCGATAATTAGATGCAATTATGGTTTTAACGATTTGGAATATTGATAAAAGTTGAGTGACTAATTAGTATAATGGTAAAACTATTTTATTTGATATGTTTATTTTTAAATTGATCTTTTGTGAATTAAAATATATTTCTCTTTGGAATTTTTCTAGTAAAACTGGAATTGCTCTGTCTTTAATGACATACAGCGATGGAGGATCAGCTCAACCTCTCATCAACATCTTGCTGGAAGCTAATCAGGTTTGTTGCCCTTTTCATATTGATCTTCGTTCAAGTCTTTTTCATGAAACGGTTGCAGACATAATTAAGAGGTTCTCTTGGAAACCACAAACTTTTGGCTTTGACCAGTTGTGCAAAATCTTGGGGAGATAGCTTCTGTTAGAGTACAGGTCAGCTGAGCAATTCATTGTAAGTGAATTTGGTGGCCAAAAGCTGCAGGACCCTGTTGTGTGTGATTTTTATTTTGGTCAAGTCAGTCGCCAGCTATTCTGGAGCTTTGCCTCTATGTCCACAGGGTTTTATTTATATGTTTGTATTCATATGTTTCTGTAACTTAGTCAATCTAATCCACCTCAGCAATTCATCAAAATTAAGACTGATAAAATATGTACTGAGATCCTTTAAGATGGTGTCCCAATTGGGCCACAGTTCAGTGACTAAAAGCAGTAAAAAAAAAAAGAGAAACTTATGCAACATCTACTGGTACCAATCATGGGAACTTGTGTGTAGTCACTCATTTTGTTAGTATAGAGCCATTTGACTGCTATTTCTATCTTTAAAAAGACAGGATAAAAGTGGATAATAAAGTCATACACACACACACACACACACTGTATGGTCACAAGTGTAGAGTCTTTGAATCGTAGCTTGACTAAATGATGTCACAATTTTATATTCTGTTTTCCATTGTTTCAGGTGATTCCTGATGAACTGTACAGTTTGGCCGAACGCAATGCTCGGTACCAACAACAGAATCGAGGCTGGAGAGGGAAATTCAGGAATCGTTATGGACGGAATTGACAAGATTGTTGTCCCCAAGCTGTCAACATGAACTTTCTTTTTTAATGTATATAAATCTATAAATATGCATTTATTAATGTTGGTGTTTATTGTTGTTTATTGAATGTGGCTCCTTATGATTGGTTGCTAACTATAAGGCCAGTCTCTGGTCAAGGTTTTCAGTTACCCAGATTTAAACTGTAGGACTATGATAGTAGATGACATTGGTGCTAAATAACATTGTTTGGGAAATGAAATAGCAGAGATCTCTGGTATTGTAAGAGACTCTAGAACAGCTGGCCTTTTATAGCAGGATGGTAATTATAATTTAATTGATAGACAGGATGGTAAAAAGCTATCTTCAGCCGCAAATATATTCTTTCCCAACCATTATATCACAAAGAAGTCACCAAGAAAAAAGCAGAAGAGGGGGAGTCCACTTGGTATTATCCATTGTGATATGTTCATCCTTCAAGTTGATACATTTACATAAAGGTTCATCGGTATTCCGAAATCTGTCCATATTGTGCCACAATTCAGGATAGAGTGGATGATAAATAAACATAACTAGCTTATATGAGCTAGAAGGAGAGGGTCCAAAAAAGGAAGAAGTTCTTGCGCGCCTTCGGG
>NC_069004.1:35886153-35886554 GCF_001194135.2 Octopus bimaculoides
CGTACGTACGTTCGTTCGTACGTTCGTACGTACGTTCGTTCGTTCATTCGTTCCTTCGCACGTTTGTTCGTTCATTAGTTCTTACGTACGAACATTCGTTCGTTCGTTCTTTCGTTTGATCGTTCGTTGGATTGTTCGTTCGTACGTACGTTAGTTCGTTCGTTAGTTCGTTTATTCCTACGTACGTACTTACGTACGTACGTTCGTTCGTTCAATCGTTCGTTCATTCGTTCGTTCGTTCGTTCGTTCATTTGTTCGTTTTTCGTTCGTTCGTCGGGTTCTTTGGCTCGTTCGAATGTTCGTTCGTTCGCACGTTCGTACGTACGTTCGTTCGTTCTTTCGTTCGTATGTACTTACGTATGGACGTTCGTTCGTTCGTACGTTCCTACGTACGTAGTTAT
>NC_069004.1:35886564-35887073 GCF_001194135.2 Octopus bimaculoides
GTATGTACTTACGTATGGACGTTCGTTCGTTCGTACGTTCCTACGTACGTAGTTATGTACGTTAGTTCGTTCGTTCGTTCGTTCGTTCATTCGCACGTACGTACGTACGTTCGTTCGTTCTTTCGTTCGTACGTACGTACGTTCGTACTTTCGTTCTTTCGTTCATTCGTTCGTAGGTAATAATTCATTATTCACGTTCGTTATTTGGTTCTTTGGTTCGTTCGTTCGTACGTTCGTTCGTTCATTCTTCCGTTCGATCGTTCGTTAGATCGTTCGTTCGAACGTACGTTCGTTCGTACGTACGTTCGTTCGTTCATTCGTTCGTTCGTTCATTCGTTTATTCGTACTACGTACGTACGTTCGTTCGTAGTACGTACGTTCGTTCGTACTTACGCACGTTCGTTCGTACGTACGTACGTTCGTTCGTTCATTCGTTCGTTCGCTCGTTCGTTCGTTCTTTCTTTCTTTCTATCGTTCGATCGTACATTGTATCGTTCGTTCGTACGCAC
>NC_069004.1:35887691-35888298 GCF_001194135.2 Octopus bimaculoides
TCGTTCGTTCGTTCTTTTGTTCGTCTTTCGTTCGTTCGTTCGCTCTTTGGTTCGTTCGATTGTTCGTTCGTTCGCACGTACGTACGAACGTTCATTCGTTCGTTCTTTCGTTTTTATTTCGTTCTTTGGTTCGTTCGTTCGTTCGTTCGTACGTTCGATCGTTCATTCTTTCGTTCCATCGTTCGTTGAATCGTTCGTTCGTACGTACGTTTGTTCGTTCGTTTGTTTATTCGTACGTACGTTCGTACTTTAATTCGTTTGTTCGTTCGTTTATTCTTTCTTTCGTTTCGTTTGTTCTTTCGTTCGTTCGTTCTTTCGTTCGTTATTTTGTTCGTTTGTTTATTCGTACGTTCGTTCGTTCGCTCGTTTGTTCGTTCGTTCTTACGTACGAACGTTCATTCTTTCGTTCGATCGTTCGTTCAATCGTTCATTCGTACGTACGTTTGTTCGTTCGTTCGTTTATTAGTACGTACGTACGTTCGTTCGTTCATTCGTTCGTTCATTCGTTCATTCGTTCGTTCGTTTGTACGTAAGTTTGTTCGTTCGTTTATTTGTTAGTTTTTCGTTCGATCGTTCGTTCGTTCTTCGGCTCGTTCGATTGTTCGTT
>NC_069004.1:35888398-35890788 GCF_001194135.2 Octopus bimaculoides
TATATATATATAATAAATATATATATATAATAAATATATATATATACACGCACACAAACATATATAGTTCAGCAGATGGTCATGTTGAAGTGGTTGCTAGTATGCAAATGAAGTGTTTACTTAAGTCCAAAGTTGATTTTCTTATCAGAACAGTGTAGAAGCGTTTTTGTGAGAGGTGAATGGGAAGAAGAGAAGAGGTGACGGGAGGATAACGAAACAGTCGTGCAGGTGTTGCATACTCACATACACACACGTCTGTTGTTTGAGCTTCGCATTTTATTGGATAAAATGTGGACATAATGTGGTTGTGGTTGTTATGTAGCCTGTATGATTAAAGGTATTGTTGTCATGGCAATCCCACTTATTTATGAGTTTGTTGTGTAATTTGTTCCTTTATTTCTTAAGATGAAATGATGTCATTTGATCAAGGTGTCGCTGCTTTTTCTAGTCCACCTGGAGAGTCTCTTGTCAATGTTGTTGTTTCACCCCTGGTCAACTTTGACTTAGCCACCCCTAAGATCAAAGTTATTTTCTCTGTGACTTCAGTCGCTTGCTGTGTAGCAAAAACCTAGGACCACATTATCTAATGTGTCCTTTGTAAAACAGGGGTTGTGTATATAATTATAAGGGGATTTGGATACTATATCATGCAAACTGAAAGGCTCCATCATTGGTTCATTATAGTAGAGGGTGGGGTAGAGATGGGGGGGATAGTTGGAACAAGGTCAGCAATTTTGAAGAGAAAAGCTTAGACAAATACTTAACTCACATCAGTATACGATTAGTATTTCATTTCATTGTGTTCAAATCCAGCTGAAGTCAACTTTCTTTTTCATCCTCCCTGGTTCAATAAAATATATAGTATCAATAAAGTACTGGAGTCGATGATATCAACTAATCCACTTCCTCTCAAAATTGCTGGCTTTGCACTTGAATCAGAAACTTATTATTATTATTATTATTAGAAAGTGTAAGAATTGAGAAAACAAAACAATTGGTGGTTAACCATTTTCTGTGGAACAACCCTTAGCAATGACCATGAAGGACATTTAGAATAAACATGACAGCAGAAGTGATTGCAGAGTAATGGTGGTGCAGCTGCTGATGGTGTTGGTGGTCACTTGAGGACAGCATCCCACTTCCTATACCGACCTTCCTTTTCAAGAGGAACTTGTGAAAAAAATCAATTGGAGCAGGTATCTGTCCTCAAACTTTGAGCCTTGACCAGCACACAACCTCATTCCACATCTGCCAGAGGTCAGTTTAACTGATACATTTGTCCAGCATGCCATAATTCTGTCTGTCTCTCCAGGTGCTAAGCTGTAAGCCCACTAACATATCTGGATTGATTTTATCCTTTGCCAAACAGATGTTTCCATCTGAGCAGATATTTGTGGCATCTTTACACCCCCCCCCATCTCTTATGCACTGTACCCAAAAAGGGCATGTTTACAGTAAACCAGTTCATTCAGACCATGTTCGTCCAAACATGGACTCAAGTTCAGAAAATTAGGAGAGTGACAGGAAATAATAGATGAAATTAACTAATACTTGAATGGTACTTTGTTTTATCAACCTTGAAAGAAACCCCGTAGTATAACGGACAAAAACTCTCTGACCTTAACCTCTGGGAACAATTTCAAGAGGAACTTGATTTTACTATACAACTGAGAAACCTTCACTACTACAACTATAAGCCAGAAGCTAGAGTATGGAGACTCTCCAACCATATGCCCATCCTAACCAAGCTCTCAGTTCAAAAGAGATCTCTCAAATCTCCTTGTTCCTTACCTGATGTCACTTCTCCTTTCACCTCTGGTCAGGCTTTTTTGAGTGAACCCTTCACTTGCCTGACCCACTATGCCACAAACTCAGAATATAAAAAGTCAAAACAAATACTAGTATTTGTTTTCTGGCTCTTTGCATTGATACTACTGACCCACCAGTGTTTTTTGATTTCTAATTTGGTTTCTGATATAGATCCATCAATATTGAGAGGACTGGATTATTTTATTACATCAATCATCCTAGTACTTGACTGGTACTTTATTTTACTGATCCTGGAAAGACAAAAGGCAAAATTGAACTTCGCAGCATTTGAACTTAATTCATAAAAGAGCAGGAAAAAAAAATACTAAAAGGCATTGTGTCTGATGATTCTGCCAATCCACTGTCCTCTTGAGATATTGACAGATAGACAATGTTATTAGTAAGTGAAGACATGATGTAAATATAGGATTGACAATGTACAAGGATGTGGACAGAGGGTGCGTATGGTAGAGGGAGGGAAACAAAGAAAGAATACAGGTGTGTAGAACTCAAACATATATTGGCCACACATCGTATTGGACATATGTCTAGTACATACATGTGTGTGTGTGTGTGTGTGT
>NC_069004.1:35891793-35894669 GCF_001194135.2 Octopus bimaculoides
AGATTTGGAAAGGTTGACGGTTTCCAAAAGGCATCCAGGCTGGTGTGTTTTTGTGTTAATGCATTCTTGTTTTCAAACAATTTTAATATTCAATGTGTGTATGTGTGTGTGTGTGTGTGTGTGTGAATGTGTGCGTGCGTGTGCGAGTGTGTATGTGTGTGCGTGCGTGTACATGTATGTATTGTATGTATATATGTATATATATATATATATATATATATATATATGGCAGTTATTTACTCAGTCGTGAGCATAACCACTTCATCGTTGCATAGATGCCAGTAACAGATCTACCACAATACCAGAATGGCTGTCTAGTAAGAGGCAATGAAAACAAAGTTACTGAAAATAGTTCATTCACAGGTGAAAAGGATCTTAAAGAAAAATGTAAGAGTAAAATTACAGTTTCTGTAGTTGTTTATATTTTATTATTACTTTCACATACTTTTATGAAGCTAATCTGAATGCAACAGTTCTCAGTAAATTAATATTCCCTCCACCAACTGAATATTGTCAACATCATTTTAAAACAGCTTCGCCCAAAACGTAATAAATTCATGCGAAAGTTGGCAGAACTATTGGCCTGTTGGACAAAATGCTTCGTGGCGTTTCGTCTATCTTTACATTTAGAGTTCCGTTAAGGCCGACTTTGCCTTTCATCTTTTTGGGGTCGAGGAAATAAGTACCAAGCATTGGGGTCGATGTAATAAACCTCCTCCAAAACTTGAGGCCTTGTTCCTACGCTAGAATTGATTGATATGCGGGGGCAGGTTTATGAGCCAAGGCTAGTTTACAATATAGATTACTAGGGCTTGACTCTTCCCTCAACAGCAATTAGACATTTTGTCTTTCTTTTTTTTCTTAGTGGCTTCGGGTTTTGGAGGTTGGTTGGAGTGATGGAAGAAATTATTCTCAGGTCGAATACTCGGTTCAAATGCTTGGGTGCCTATTAATTCCTCCTTTCCACCTCCAAACTGATGTTCACAAAGGACCACATCTCATTTTCATCATTCGCTGCATTCGCCTTTATCCCCATCTTTATTCATTTACCACCATCCTTTTACATTCATAAAATGCATAAATGTTCAGTTGTCTATCTATCTGTCTGTCTGCCGTTCTGTCTCTCCCTCCCTCTCTCTCTCTCTCTCTCTCTCTCTCTCTCTCTCTCTCTCTCTCTCTCTCTCTCTCTCTCTCTCTCTCTCTCTCTCATTCCATCAACAAACCATTTCTATCCACTGTATTACGAATTTAAATATTAATTATATTCTTTCCAGGCGAATATTCCCAATGTGTGGTCAGAAGACATTGTCAATTGCGATCCTCTGTCTGTTCGTCGTTGTATCAAGTGTATTTGGTGAAAATTTGAACGCCTCAGTTCCAGGTATTCCCGAAAATACCGAGCAAGCTACCACACTTAGTACAACAGTGGAACCTTTACTGCAAACCACTGCTGAAATACAGTACTCTTCTGCACAGGACCATCACGAGAAGCAGCGGGATGAGTTTCACACAAACACAACGCCGGACTTTCCACTATTTCCGAGAAAGGAAGATTCGCGACAGTTTTGGAACGACCATCCACAATTCAAAGGAGTTCCAGACTTGCCAGCCAATTCGACAAATTATCCCGCGTGGTTGATAAAGCTGATGTCTCAAGACAAACCATTAAAGCCCACCAGCAGAACACACAGCCAAGATCAGTCGCCATCATTTCTTCGAAATGATCGATTTGTCGATGCTGATCAGCAACACCAACAAAGCTTCGATCATCCCATTGAAGACGGTCGATTTATGCATCTACCTGCACGAGAGTCTCATGCAAGAAGACAATGGTTCAGGCCGGATGACACTAGAAATGAACAACCAATATTTCTATATCCCGTACAAAGTGTTCAACCCGTCGAGATATTCCAACTCAATTCCGCGGTTGTTCCAAATCGGAATTTAATGTGGCGTCCAGCAGCTGAGAGAGTGGAAAATACCGAAATACAAAGATATCCCCCAGTTTTTGATCGCTTAAATTTTAACAGAGAATTTCGAGCGAAACAATATTATCCTGGTAGAGAAAACAATGGTTTTGAAAGTCTGCAACAAGCAGCATTCGAAAACAGTGTGGATCGTAATTCTCATCCTTATCAGAGAAATGTACCAATCATTCTGGCAAAAAGTGGAAATCTTCAGCTGAACCAAAATCCAAATTTTAGAAATAAATTAGTTGTCTTTTCAGTAGAACCTGTATTGAAAAGAGATCTTATTGCGCCACCGCGGCGAACGAAGCGTCAAACAAGAGGTATCTATAGAGAACCGCCACGTCTTCGAGAATTTGTTGATAATAAACCAAAAAACTTATTACCAAAACGCAAATGGCCGGGGAAAGAAAACTCTTTCAGATTTAATGATTTCCAACTTGAGAATCGATGGGCTCCATTTTTCTCACCCACAAATTTTGTTGAACGTCAAAAAATTCCTATTGTGGTAGTAAAATTGGACAAAAGCGCAGGAGCAGAAGCGTCAGGAAATAACCAAAGAGATGGGACTGAAATGACGAGAAGACAATATCCAAAGCAATCGAATTTCTTGTTTGTTGGCGGTGGACCTTGGATGCCGGGTCAATGGTCAACGGCTGACGAACAATCACAGAATACGCCCGCCGCCGCCGACTATTCACGAAGATTTGACGGAAATATTTTCTTCGAAAGATTTCCTTATCCTCGAAGTCGAAACAATAAAGACAGATTAGGAAATTCTCCGAAACAACTAAATCGCCACGAAATAGTCAACAATGCTAAAAGCGACCATTTCCATAGAAACCACCCAAATAATGGAAATAATAATTTTTCATCTCAAAATTTGAAGAATGATAACTTTTCACACCT
>NC_069004.1:35895220-35911251 GCF_001194135.2 Octopus bimaculoides
TAATACAGCTGATACTGAAGATGCTGTTTCTCATCAAATGGCATTCCATTCCAATAATTTCTTAGCCAGACATGAAGGTTTCAATCTTGACCGCTTCGGGAAAACTTTCAGTTTCCACGAGGGCAAAATGAAGCAACAACTGCGGAAGGACATAGCAGAAGTTGAAAATCAAAGACACTGGTTCGAATCTTTTCCTTATCCAGATTGGAGAAAATCAATTGGGGGCGGACTTCTGGACGAGATTCATAGATCAACGAACAACTGGGACATTGGCGGTTTTAGGAACCATCCTCGAAAGCAGTGGGCATCAAAGTCCTCCATTCCGGTGGTAACAATCCCTAGAGCAAATCCTAAGCAGATATCGTACACAGCACGATATCGGTACAGGTTCGGTATCTACCCGGGGTACACTGATTACAAACCGAACATCGACAGCCACAAAGTTTATTACGAGTATGACCCCCACTACCAGACCGCACCGAATACTTTTCTACCTTTCCGAACCTATCAGTAAAACTATTCAACCTGTAAATAACACCGTAAGCTCAACAACACTATGACTAATAATTATATATATAAATGATCGTGGGTAGGGCCAAATTAATGCGAAGTAAATCACAAGAAAACAAATATATGAATTAATGTAGATTTACCTTGTATCCAATATTTCGGGGCTATGACCCCATTTTCACACACACGCACATCACCAACATTCGTTAACTTCTTGAAAATAAGGTCACAACCCCGAAATATTGAATACAAGTCTATATCAATTTATATATTTGTTTTCTTGTGATTTACCTTGCATTTACTTCGCATTGTTTTGGCCTTACCCACAATCCTTTATACAATATATTCTACACAATGCTCCACAGTAACTATTCCATTATGATATATATATATATATATATATATATATATATATATAAACATCAGTAAGATTTATTTATTATAATCATAAGAATAGCTAAATAAAACTCCACTCTTACAGCTGTTTCTACTTGGGGGGTCCAGAATGCTAAAGTTGACATCTGATACAAAAATTGAACTCCAAAGCTTCATCAGATGGTAAGGATAAAAGGTATTGAGGAAGGATAAAGATAAACGTTATAGGGTGGGGTAAATGGGATTATCTTTATAACAGGGATCATGAGTTAAAAACTAAAAACTACGTCATAGAATAGTAATAAAATTTAGTTATGGTAAACAGAGTTGGGAATCATTACGTAATTAGATCAATAAAGAAATAATTTAGGTATAAATGAAGTGCGATGTTATTTTGACTAACAAAAGACTGTCATCATAATACCCCTATCAAAAGTGGGGTAAGACCAATGTCCATCCTACAACGCAAATGGTCAGCTAATATTTAAAAGCAATACCGTTCTATTGGTTCTAATCAATAAAATACAAAATAAATTTAAGAAAAATTCAAGGAATTTTAAGAAATAAAAATAAACATGTACGGAAAGGATTTGTTATTATGTTATGAATACGTCTAAAAGAATTTTCTAATTGAAAACAATAATTTTCTAATTGAAAATTATTTTCATTTTTGTGAATTATATGTGAAAGGAGGAAACTGAGCAAAACAGCTATTAAAATATAGGGAAAACTGTTGGTTTTACCAGAAACTCTTTATAGACAACTCTTCTGCTCTTCAGAGATATAAAGTTTTAGAAATGTATAATTTATCGAATGTTTTTTTTTATATATAGATATGAAGTAATCATATAAAAGGTGATTGTTTGAAATATTTAAAAATTAAAATTAAAAGTTACTGTTTTGCATTTTCATAAGTATACTTACTGTCAGACTTTAATCCATATTTTCTTCTTTAGTTGGTCCACAGTAGTGATTCATAATATTTGTGTGTAGAATCCATTATATTATCCGTTTATAATATTTGGTAGATAAACTTTGGTTTGATATTTTTGGAGTTCATATATACCTCCTTGGTTGTTCTTCTGTGGTAATCCATGAATTGTATATAGAATCCATTCATTGTCATATATATCAAGTTTAAACAATATAATGTCAAGTTATGTTGGATGTTATAAAAGTATTGATTGGTCAAAATTTTTCTTTTATATTTTTATAATTGGAAGATACCAATTGAAATTAATTTTGATTTTTAAATTTAATGTAGTTATAATTGTCTATTTATTTTTGATTAGGTATTCAGTGGTTCTAATTCTAAGAGTATCACTCCATTCTTTATTTAATTTATAATTTGTTTTATAAATGTGAGTATAGTCAAATAATTTTAATTTATTAGCTATTAGTCTATTTGTAAGTGTCACCTTATATTTTGAAAACATAAAAAGAAAAAAAAATGAAAAGAATTTATGTAGTCATTTATCTAAAATTCAAAATTTTTAATTATATATTTTATACTTATACATAATTAACATATATATTTACTTATAATTTTAATACAATAATTACTCTACACACACACACATATATATATATACCTTTCCAAGGTTTATGAACTCATCGATGAAAATCCACTGTCACATATAGAAAAAAATTATAATTAAAAGTACAATAAATAAGTATAATATAATACAAAGTAAAAAACCAACAACGTGAGGATGTAGTACATGTAAAGTATTAGCAGACGCATTACTGTGGATGACATCAAATAGGCCGAATGGTGAATGCACTTTAACCCACATACTGGTTCAATGTTTCGAGCATCCGCTCTTCTTCAGAAACAGAGAGGAAAGTCCAATAGAAAGGAAGACGTAGGACGAAAATCGCCAACGATTCACATGTTGTTACATTTTGTACACACGCGTGTATATATATATATATATATATACACATGCGTGTGTACAAACACAAGCAAATATACAAGGCCTCCAAGAAAACTTTTGCTTAGAGTAACAAGACTGCTTTCAATCTCTCGGAAGTAGATGTCTCGAAACTGAAATGGATCTTAGGTCCTTCAGTCTTTCCAATAAAGATAATGCCATGAAAGTTATAGTCTTTCAGTTCTTCTTCTTTCTTTTTATGGTTATTTTCCTCCATTAACAAAGTTGTTAGCTTTCTATCTGATTACAACACCATAATTATGATGGTTAATGTTAGGCATCTAAAATGAACATTGGTCCACTTTTGTAAATACTTTATTTGCTTGTGCTCCGGATGCTTCTTATGTCCAACTCTTCTCTAAGGCGCTTACACTTCTGTCGTGTATGAACACTGACATTACACATCCAGCGGATCATACTAGCTTCCTTTCTTTCACTGCCGTGGAGCATGGCTGTTCGCACACATGCATCTTATCTTTCACTCTGAGCAGGAGGCCCTTTGTTACCAGCAGAGGTAGGAGCTTCCTGAACTTTACCCAGGCTATTCTTATTCTAGCGGCTACACTCTCAGAGCATCCAACCCCACTTACAGACTTGGTCACGTAGGTAGTGGAAGCTATCAACTACTTCTAGCTTCTCCCCCTGATATGTGATGGAATCTATTTTCTGTACATCTTCAGTGTTTATTACCCCTGTGCATCTGCCACACACAAAAACTATCTTCCCCAGTTAACCTTCCTTTGATATAGCTGTACCTCTTATGTGTCCATAGCTTACACTGGGTACATCTTATGGAGCTTCTACTTACGCCTTTTCTACAGAACGAACAGGGTCATCTACCTGAAGGGCTTTGTGATTTGTCTTCCTTCCTACTTACTAGGACTTTGGTTTTTGCTAGACTGACTCTAAGGCCCTTTGATTCTAGACCTTGCTTCCACACATGAAACTTCATCTCTAGTTTTGGTATTGACTCAGTTATTAGAGCAAGGTCATCAGCACAGAGGAGCAGCCTGTCTTAAATTCATCTGTTTTTGCTTGGAAGACCATGATAGACTGACTCTCCAGTTTCCATTTTGTTATATGCATTCTTTTATGTTTCTGTCTATGGAGACAAGTGAAAGGAAACTTGAACTATTATACATGAGTTCTTTTCAGTTTCCTCTTTCGATACACATGGAATTCCAAATATTGGTCATATATCATGCAAATTTTAATCACACAATGCATATCATATATATATATGCATCACCCCTGCAAAACTAATACCAGTGCTAGTGCCACATAAAAAGCACCCAGTAAACTTGGTGGAGTGGTTGATGTCACAAAGAGCATCCAGCTGTAGAAACCATACCAGAAGAGACAATGGAGCTTGGTGTGGCCCTACTATCACCAGCTCAGGTTAAACCGTCCAACCTATGCCAGCATGGAAAACAGATGTTAAATAATGATGGTGCTGGCAGAAGCGTTAGCATGCCAGGCAAAATATTTAGTAGTATTTCGTCTGAGTTCAAATTCCGCTGAGATCGACTTTGCCTTTCATCCTTTGTCTCCCTTGACACTCATAAAAATATATATTCCCACCAAATTGTACTCTATCATCTGAAGTAAAAAATGGTGGTAAAATGTAGTCTTAGATATATATTATGGTCGATACATTGGATAAAATAGTGTGAGAGATACTGTGACTGACACAGTGAAAAGTGTAGACCTAAATTACGAAAGCTGAAGGACACATTAGATAATACAGTCTTAGATTGCATACTTTGGTAGATTAATTCTTCCTCTTCATTGAGTGATCATCAGCTATGACCACTAACATGAATCCTGAGTAGACAAAAGGATTTCTGCAGACAATTGGTGAGTTGTGGCATGATCAGACTGTAGTTGCAATGCATTACTGAAGATGGTAGAAAACTGAAGTTATTAGAAAACCTGTGTAAAATGAGTAACTCAGCAGCCGACGCCAGAGCTGAAGGAGACATAAAATGGAAATCAGTTCCGCATTTGCAGTATCAGTACAGCTCTGATAATCCTGATAATGTAATGACTGACACATTGGTTAATGTAGTCCTAGACATACCATGGCTCATATATTGTCCTAAAGACAATATGCATATAAAATTTTAAAAATAGAAACAAAAAAAAAGAATTATGAGAATCATCACAGATGGAATATTTTTAATGCAATTGGGCCAATGAACCATGGTTAACCTCGGATTGAATACCAAAAATACCCAAAACCTGTTCGGTCAGCAAAATAATAGAAATAAGAAAATTGACACAGAGCTAAGGAAAAAAAAAAAAGAATAAAAATCAACAAATAGCTTTTCTGTTTAAAATATCAAATTTATTATTCTTTATTGAATTTTTTTATTTCGGACAATTTATGTAACAAGCAACATAAATAATACACTTTACTGCTTGGTCACTATGCAGTTAGTCACAGTAAGAGCATTAGATGGTCACACAATGAAACAATGTCACTGTGTGTGTGTGTGTGTGGTCACCATGTCACTGTGTGTGATATAACAATATAACAACTGTATAAGTCAACATGTGTGAGCAGTGTGATCGTGATGTGACCATCGGGCCATCAAGCTGTGGGTTTTTCCATGCTGCAGTATTAGCCTTGAACTATCAGCATGAAAGTCAGACGTTGGTGAATCGTGTGAGTGAATGTATGTATGTTAGTAGTGTATGTACTGAAAAAGAGATAGACTGTCTTAATATGACAATACACAAAGGGCATACATACATATGCACAAGCAGACACACATATTACATAAGATTAACGCTAGCAGATTGCAGGTACATCTGGAGATATTGTGTGGCTTCAGGCTGTAAACCAGATTTGATTAGCGGAGTCAACTGCAGATAAAAAAAAAAACAAGAAAAAAAATTAAAACATAAATATCATGTTTAAAAAAAAAAATTAATATGATAATCAAATATAATTAGTTGACTGTAATCATGAAAGGAAAAAAAGTAGCTAATTGATTATGTCCACAGCAGAAACTATTTTCAAAAGGTATTGGTTTAGGCTTCAAACAACTAAAGTCTAAATAGAAAGCATGGATATGGTACATTGGGTAATTCTAGTGAACAACCATTAGGCAGGTTTTTAACAGAACTTTCAAGTTAGTATGACTGACACTAAATAATATGAACCATCTAATATGAACCATCAGGATACTTTTCAACTTGAGTTGAAAGGCTACAGCTGAATTATTGTTGGGGTTTTAACATGTCCAACCCATGCCAGCATTGACAACAAACATTAAATGATGATGAAAGTAAATGAAAATAACTGCAGTTGTTGATTAGTCATGAACTGTATGTAAATGCAGTTCAAAAAGTGTTGTTTGGGGCCCCATACACAGGAACTATGCCCTCTGCATAAACAAGGTTTAACCTCTTTACAACATGTATTTTATTGTGATTGAGTGGAATCGTTGATTTTTCTTTCAATTTACAAGCATCATGGCAGGTAACACCTGAAGCAGTTAGGGTTAGAATTCAGTGATGTTATTCACAATGAAAGGTGGCAAGCTGGGCAAAGTGCTTAGCAACATTTCGTTTGTCTGCACATTCTGAGTTCAAATTCCACCAGGGTTGACTTTGCCTTGATGAAGTAAGTACAGTTGAACACTGGGTTTGATGTAATCGACTTAACGCGTCCCCTGAAATCGATAGCCTTATACCAAAATTTGAAACCCTTATTTATAAAGATTTATTTATTTATGTTTTAATTAGAGAGTGTGAACACCAGTGATGATGAAACCCAACAACTGGACTGGTTCTGAGGATTCCAGCTAAGTGCTGCTCGTGATTAAAGGAAGGTCCAGTGTGATTATGGTTTCTTGATATGTGTAGCATTTGTTTTCTTGTGGTCAAAAGAAACAAAACACGGCATCTTGGAAACGACTTTTAAAGCCACTGTCCATGGATTTTATCAGGTCAGAAGTGGATGGTGTATGAGTCGCAAAGCAAGTGTCGTTTGTGTCTAAGCTTCACCATTTATAATACAAATGATGTTGAATGTAAACAGATCTAGTGGAGTTGAGAATCTTGCCTAAGTTTTAACTCTTTAACAAGGATTTCTGTGATTTGGATGCATTTTTACAGCTAGAGAGAGTGCAACAGCTAACTCAGGCCAGGCAATGTCACCAAAGCCTACAGTAGTGATGCTGTAGGCTGAAATATTTAGAAAAGCAAATCAAATGCACAATGGGTCATACTTACTCTCCCAGGGTTCTGTTCAGACAACTTTCCAAGACATTTGGCTAAGTTAATCTTTAAGTCTGGAACTAAGTTCCCAATAGGGTCATGTTCCTTTCTACCAGCAAAAGCCAACTGTGAATAGGCAATTTGGTAACCTGCAATGCAAATAGAAAAATTGAGAAATTATGTTTTGAAACCATCAACACACTTGAGATCATCTTACATCCACTTTTCCATGCTGATGTCTACCAGTGAGTTGGTAACAGAAAGGGTTGATACTTAGCACTCATTCCTTCACACCATATATCCATATCATGATAGTCATCACCACATAATATATCCGAGGATGTCTTTAATATTTAACTGATCTCACAATTCACTTGCATGACCAATCTGTCTTTCAGGTTTTAACATTTATACATTCAACTAATCATTACATTTCTCCAGCACATACAACATCTAATCCAGTGGTTCCCAAAGGTAGTACTGAAGGTCCGTAAATCAAATTCAAAATTATATATATATATATATATACACACACATAAGGATAAGCATATTAAAAGGGGTCAGTGGTAAAACTAATTCAAATATAAGGGTTGGGAACTACTGATCTAATCCCTCATCTGCACTCATTTGCATCCACTTTGCAGTTAGGCTAACATTTCTTCTAACAGGTCACACACCAACACACTCATCTTCCCTACAAACATCAGCCAATACCTTTAATACTCAGTCATGCATTCTCTTGCAGCTCAATTGTCTGCTACATCTTTCATTACATGTCTAACATTTAGGCATCCCTCAAGCTACCCTAAGTTCTCCACACTCAACAACTATGTTTCACTGCAGTGCACGAAAGATCAGCCTTCTTCATAAGCACTTATCCCACTTGACAGACAGTGCAAGGTGAAGAGGGAAGAAGTATCCAGTCTGTGGTTAGAAACAACGAAGGAAATAAAAAAAAAGAAAAGAAGGAAAAAAGAGGTTACCTGGTGTATCATCAATTTCAATGAAATGCTCATCTTCTGGAATGGACTCATCTTCTGGCAATTCAAATAAACTCAACAGTGCTTGAAGTAGACTGGCCCTACATAACAACAGTAATTGGAGTATTAATAGTAATTTCTAATCTAGGTACAAGGTCAGCAATTTCAAGTGGGGGGACAGGGTTGTGGTTGAGATGGGGTCATTTGATTAAATTTGACCCCAGTATTTGACTGATAGTGTATTTTGTTATACACAGCTCAGGATGATGAAAAGAAAAGAGAAACGTTGACGTCATGGAATCTGAAGACAAAACATAAAGAGGAAGAAGAAACACAAGGCATTTTGACCAAGACTCTAATGAGACTTCCAACTGAATGCCCTTAACAACAACAACAACAATAGTAGAAGTAGTAGTAGTAGTAGTAATGGTTTCAAATTTTGGCATAAAGCGGAGGGGGTAGTCGATTACCCCAGTACTCACCTGGTACTTATTTTATCGACCCCAAAAAGGATGAAAGGGCAACATCAACGGAATTTGAACCCAGAACGTATAGATGGACAAAATACTTCTAAGCATTTTGCCTGGGGTGCCAATAATACTGCTAGCTTGCAATAATAATAATGATAATAATGATAATAATAATAATAATAATAATAAGGAAACTCAGGATAGAAGAATGGGTAGTGAGATCTATGCGAGCCATGTACAGAGACGCTGTCAGTAAGGTGAGGGTTGGAAATGAGTACAGTGAAAAATTCCGGGTCCACCAAGGTTCAGTCCTCAGCCCCCTCCTATTTATCATAGTCCTCCAGGCAATAACCAAGGAATTCAAGACAGGATGCCCATGGGAGCTCCTCTATGCTGATGACCTTGCCCTAATTGCTGTGTCACTATCAGAACTAGAGCTGGGAATATCATACAAAAATCAGTGTTGCAAGGTATTGTGAACATTGTAAGGCAAGTATTCTCTGTATGTGGTCTTGGTGATAACTTGCAAAATGATTAAATACTTCCGTGCAGTTTTCATCTACAGTGTGTCAAAGTTGTGGTAATAAAATTAATCCTTTCTACTAAAGGTACAAGGCCTGAAATTTGTTGGGAGGGGGATAGTTGATTATTTTGACCCCAGTGTTTAACTGGTACTCAATTTATTGACCCCAATTTTGAAAGAATTTGAACTCAGAATGTGAAAACAGACGAAATACAGCTAAGCATTTCACCCTGCATGCTAACAATTCTGCCAGCTTACTGCTATAGTAGTAGTAGTAGTAGTAGTAGCAGCAATAATAATCGTTTTGAATTTAGGCAGAAGGCTAGTAATTTTGAGAGGGGGAGGTTAGTTGATACCATCAACCCAATACATGACTGGTACTTATATAATGATTCATTGCACACATTTTGAGGTAAGACATCTGACTCTGTTGGTCGCCACCTTCCTAGCAGTTAATAGTAAAGTTAACCTCAGGACAAAGAGACTTAGTAGAAATACCATAACTCATTTTTGGTGACAAAGAGGAGGACAATGATGACCAATGAACGATGGTCACCATTGGGCAAATTAAAAATATTTTGGTTTAGAACCTGCTTCACATCATCATGAGTAAATGTTACTTACCAAAGTGATTCGTAAGTCGTCAGAAATACCGGTGCTTCAGTGAGAAGTTTTGTCACACCCAAAGCACAGATCTTCCTTTCAATGTTGCCAGAGACTTTCTGAAGATCTGCGACATATAGACGTTCAACTACCATACCAAACATCCTAAACAAGTAAAAGAGTAGTAGTAGTAGTAGCAGCAGCAGCAGCAGCAAGCGACAGTAGTAACAGTCACGAAGGCATAGCAACACAGAGTTGAGAAATTCCCTTTGCAACCACAATTCCCGGTTCGATTCTACTTCTCTACCATACACTTAGGTTGACTAAGGCGATGTGAGTAGAATCTGGTAGATGGAAATTGAACACAAGCACACACATGTATAAGCACACACACCCACAAACACACAGAGGATGTTCCAAATAAATATATACACGTTGAAAGACTAAAAAGCCAGTGTTCTTAAAATAGATTTATATTCAACATTTAACAGAATCTACAAAGACAAATAAATCTTTTTTTTATGAATACTTTGTTTTCAAACTGCTGACCATTCTGGTCCAGGTTCTGCTGATAATATTAAGCAATGCAATTGCAAACATCAGGAGATATTTCATTTGATATTCATGTGTTCCCTCATTCAATGGCTGCTCTCAAGTTGTCAACTGTTACCAGTTCCATTTTGTGAAATTTAAGAATTCCCATAAAAAATAAAGTCTAAGGGTCTGAAGACAAGTGAACATGGACGGTGTTATACTGACCTCATTCACTCAAACCACTTGTTTGGCAAAATCCCATCAAGACAGGCACATTACATGACTATGGTAGTGTAGAAGTACCCCATCTTGCTAGAAATAAAGCTCCACATCTTCAAAGTTCTCTTGAATGCTTGGTACAACAGATTGTCACAGCAAGTTCAAGTAAACGTAACCAATCACAGTTCCGTTAAGATAAAATGGTGGTCCAATTAATCCTTTTGATGATAAACTACACCATACTTCCGGTAAATTACGTGCAGATTCTCAAGTCCCCAGTAGGTGTAATGAGTCATAGTAGTAAGAAAAGAGAAAGTGAACATTAACCTGAAACTGGGCCCTGAACAGCTCAAACAGGTTGAATTGGAACCCAAGATACTTGGACAATCCTGTCACTAGAAAAACTGTCCCAAGTTAAAAACAAAACTAGTTGTTTGGCGCAGAGGCATTTATGGCTACTAAGCATGGACTCTGAACAAATTTGGAAAGAACATAATGCATTTGAAATGTGAGTATATAGGAGAATGTTACAAGTCTCTTTCAAGGATCATCAGACAATGAATGGCTGTTACAAAAAGTAGGTGAAACATTACCATTCCTGAACATTCTGAGGAAGAACCAAAAAAAAAGCTCTTCTCTTATGGCCATATTCGAAGAAGTAAAGGTTTGGGAAACATTATAATGGAAAGAGTAGAAGGCATTAGATTAAGAGGCAGGCAAAGAATGCAATAGATGGACAATATCACAAGTGGTTCGGCAAAAGTGGAGAAAGCAGCTGGAGAGGTGGCGCTTAACAAGGAGAACTTTTGCTGTAGTGTCATCAGTGCACTGCAGGCACATGATACATTTGAGGTGTTCAAATGTAAGATGAGATGCTGCTCAGGTGATGCCAATTGCTGTAGCTATCAGTGAAGGGAAGGAGAAATTGGAATGTATGGGTGTATGGCGGGAGAAAGAGAGAGGAAAGGAAAAAGATGGTACAAACAAACAGAGTGAAAACTTACTTTGCTTGGATATTGTCAATGGTTTGTATTAAGACACTGGCTTCATATTTAATGGCAAAAAGGCTAAAAAATACCAGCAAACCTGATAAAAAAAGAGACAGACAATGAAATGTATGCATGCATTCACAGAAACAAACATATGAACACACAATTGTTTGATTAGTATACTCCAATCTAGAGATAATCTCAGAGTTAAAATACAAAAGTCTAATAATTTAAAAATATGAGCAATCAAAGAAACTGCAACATAACTGCTAGTAATAGCAGTCAAACTCCCCCAGATCTTATCCAATTGTTTTAATAAGAAAACACTTAACATAGTGTTTTTCTTTCTGCGCAGTCTTCTCCCACATTCTGATCAGCCCAGGCCAGAAGTTTCATATAATTTTACATGTGATACATACAGGCATGGCTATATGGTTCACAGTTACTGCTTAGCCCATTATATAAGTATCTTTATCTTGCAATTGAAACAGTCTGAGGAATGGTGAGGCTGTTCCTTAACAAGTCTCCTCACACCATGGAAAGATAAGGTGTCAAAATGATGATGACAATAATGATTTGCACTAAAACAAGCTGTGAATTCAAAACTTCTATTTCTTATTACAATTTTCAGGTTTCAATCTTCAAAACCCCTTAGCTACAGATCCCTAAGTCATCTTAAAATAATTTACAAAAGGAAAAAATACAGGTAATTACACACACACAAAAAAAAAAAAAATTATTCATTAATATAATATAGCAGTTGTTCTTTTTAAAGAGAAGAAAACTTATTTGTTGACTCTTTTGATACCAACTCGGCTGAAACCACCTCCGGCTCTGAAGTACAAATGTCTTGTTTTCATAAATTCTGAATTAAAATCTCTGTTGTTGTATCTAACATTATTTCAATAGTTTCTATAAATGCATGTCGTCACTTCACAAACCACTTTTTTTATCATAGATTGCATGTTTTTTTTATCATTCCACTAGAATTAGGGAATTTATTCACAACAATACTTAAGAATACCACCTACCCTTTGTTCTCTTCCTTCATTTCTCTTTATTTTTTTATTTTCTATTTTCATTTCATACATTAATTGCTAGTATCAATAGTCATGAGTTTCCAATAGTTCTATTACCAGTTTGCTGTATAACAGACAGTGACAGAAAAGATAGGAAAGCCTAAACACTACCAAATACATTTTGGCTTCATACATCAATTTATCAGCTCTTTCTCAATGATATACATTTCTTTCACAGGTACAGACATCATCATCCAGTGTGCTTTAGCTATTTTCTGTATTTCCTGTATTTTCAAGATTTTGATCTAGTAGTCTGCAGAGGCACCACTCTGCATCAGACATACCTTATTTTCAATTGGAATAACAGAAGTGATGTACCTTAGCTGCCACAGACACAATACGCCATTCAGTCCAGGAATAAAACCCTCAACATTACAATCAGAAGATCAATACCTTAAACATCAGACCATGTACTTTCACAATGTGTGCGCTTGCACACACACACACACACACAAAGATGCACACATACAAGTGCACATGCAAGAGATGTTGCATAGAATTTCTGTCTATTAAATTTCACTTAGAATATATTGATCAACATAAAGTCATATGATAGAAGACACTTGCCTTGAGTGTTGTGGGGTGGGACTGAACCCAGAACCAAGAGGTTATAAAGCAAATTTCTTAACCACATACATGTGTTACTATGTCCATGTCTATGAACTCATAACTCACAGGAATAAACAATCTAATGGTGTATTCGTGGGAGAAGTTTCAGTCTGATAAAGTCAGAACAACGGTGGATAAATGCCTTGTATTTATTCCGGTTTCTGTACTTTGTACACACATACATATGCTCGACAGGCTTCTTTCAGCTTCTGTCTGCTTGCTCAAGGTACCACTGTGTGGGCCTGAACCTGAAACCATATGGTTGGGAAGCAAACTTCTTAGCACTCAGCCATGCCTGCAACTATTATATATATATATATATATATATATATATATATATACATATAGGTGTGAATGTTATTCCACATTCTCTCATTAAAACTACACAAGTCTATAAAGATATGCATAGCACAAGCAATGAGGCATCTGCTTATCTCTCCCATAAACAACACATTCTATATCTCAGTGGTTTCGTCAATTTCATAATCTGGCCAGTAGAATAAAAGTATTTTACTTATTAGTTTAACCTCACCCTTACTCTTCAACAAAACCCAACAGCAATAGGGGTAAGGGAATTCTAAAAAGTTATTTTATTGCACGAATGTGATGACAGAAGCAGTTCCAGGCAACATGCTTTGCAGAATAAACAGTTGGCAAAAGCCTTTCCTGAAGAATATGGTAACTTACTCTTGATGTATTTGGTTGTTTTAGAACTCTGAAGACGTTGGAATAGAAGCATAAAGATTTGGTTGATGTATGGGGAGATAACATCTCTGAAAAGCAAAAATAAAAGTAAATTCAAAAATACTATCAGAATGGTAAAAATAAATGCATATCAATGGTTTGCTCTCTCTCGTTGATACACTCTGGTACCAAATTTCCCAAGATGGGTCCATCATAAGTTGCTTATGCCATACCCTCTGCAACGTTACACCTACTAACAGAGCACTTTACATGTAAACTTTCACCTCAATAACACGGACCATACCATCAAAACCACTACTGAACTTCTATGGAAACATAATGAGAACAACTGCCTAAAACTACCCTCCCTGGGAACACCTATGTTCCCCTACCCACAACTGGATGAAATAGCATGCAGCTTATTTCTTCTACAGCCTCTAATGTTACACAGTTAAAAATAGGTAGTAATGTCAAATTAATTTATATCTTGCTACATACATCCTTCAGCAAATATTTGAAATTAATGTTACAACAGCATCTTCCTTTCTAGACACTTGGTTCAGCTTTTGTTTCAAAATTGTAAAATAAATTATTTTTGAATGAAAAATTGAATTATGCCTTCTGAATTTTTGGGGGATTTCACTTTTTTCACTGTGATATTCAATCGTGAATTTTATAACATTTAGTACATATTCCAAATAAATGTTGACTTTCTATACTTTGTTACATTGGTGACACATGGTAACTTTTGCTAAATTGGTGACTTTGCATTTTTTTTTATAGCATAACTATGCTACAGAAAGTATGTTTTTCAAAGGGGTCAGCCTTGTCACACTCTATGTCATGCTGAATTCCCCGAGAACTACGTTAAGGGTACACGTGTCTGTGGAGAGCTCAGCCACTTGCACATTAATTTCACAAGCAGGCTGTTCCGTCAATCAGATCAACTGGAACACTCGGCGCCATAACCATAACCAGAGTGCCAATCTGTATATTGTTGTGATGCAGTGTATGATGCAGTGTGGTGTGGTGCATGGGGGTAAACTGTGTTACGTACAGAACAGAAGGCCCCCCCCCCCACGACCAGACCTCCTCCTCATACTGATTAGTTTCATATATGCTAATTCTGATGAGTGACTGTGGAAATAAGTTAGCACAGGAAAGAGCAATACTTACTAATGTCCATATTCGAAATTAGTTTATAAATAGAAAGAGAGAGAAAGCGAGTGGGATATAAGAGGTGGTGGGCGGGAAATGAGAAAGAAAGATAAACAGAAAGAAGAGAGTGAAGAACAATGTAAATAGAAGAGGAAGGGGAAAAAAAGAGAATAGCAAACAGTAGGGGAGAGAGAGAGAGAGAGAGGCACATTACTTACTGTGGAAGGAATTCTATGATATAATTGAGGAGGTAAAAGCCTTCATGGTCATTGGCTTTGGAAGCAATCAGTTTCTGGAAAGCTCCCAACAAACCATTCTGGAAGAAATAATAAAAACAGTGAAATGTCACCATCGACTATGATAAAGAATTTGTAAATTACATAAAAACCATTTGGAGTAAAATTACTTTACAGCTTTACTGGAAATCTTGCTAACAACCAATTCTAAGAGGTGTGAAGAAATCTTTTTTTATTTTACCCGTTTCAATCATTGGATTTTGGCCACTGTGCAGTGCAAGTGTATAAGTTGATTGAGACCGTTTACAGACCTTTGGCAATATGCTGTGTTTGAGAAGAAAACCCATCCAGCCAAGTGAAATTGTAGTCGTGGCAGCAGATATTGGTGTCACACAATTGGCACCCGTGCCAGTGGCATGTAAAAGCACTCACTTGGAGAGGTTCGCATTAGGAAGGACATCCAGCTGTAGAAACCCTGCTAAATCTGACTGGAGTTTGGTGCAGCACTCCAGCTTACCCGACCCTGGTCAAATCGTTCAACCCATGCCAGCATGGACAACAGATGTTAAAAGATGGTGATGATGATGATGATGATGTAGTTACCAGTTTATCAGGTTCAATTTGTTTGGCCCCTTTCTGTATAATAGCTTGCAGCAATCGGACAAGTGGAGGGATATTGCCAGGACGTTCCCAAAGAACTGGCACTAGTAGGTGGGGAAAGAGAGCCATATAGGGAGCCAGTTCATTCTGCTGTAGTTCTATCAACATGGACAGGATCTGGAAGACATACGGCACAAATTCTGGAAAAAAAAAAAAATCAGGAGAGAATTAGACAAGGAAAATAAAATAGCTATAATAGTGATGATGATATTTCAAATTTTGGCACAAAGCCAGTAATTTC
>NC_069004.1:35911266-35916265 GCF_001194135.2 Octopus bimaculoides
GGGGATGGCTAGTCGATTACAACAATTCTAGAGCTCAAATGGTATTTATTTTAACAACAATGTGATGGCCTGTCCAATTCATGCCTGCATGGGAAGTGGACATAAAGTGATGATGAAATGAAGTTGTATTCTGTATAGACCTACAAATAAGACACCTGATGAGTGGAAATGAAAATTCATCAAAAGACTATGTAGATGTAAATATTTAATACAGACCTGAAAGACGAGATTAATAGTGTGGAAAATTATAATTTTATAAACAACTCATCTCAGACATGGAAACATTAAGGTATTAGGTATGGTTCTTCTTTTATTAAGTATATGCGTATATACAAGTGTACACCTATATGTATATGTGCAGAAATGTGTGCACATATCACACCTACGACAACAGCCTGACGTTCTGAGACGTCAGGCTGTTGTTGTTGTTGCTGGCGTAATATGTTGTTGTTATAAAATATTTCATCATCATTAATTCTACAGCATCAACATGCTGCAACACAAGTACAGTGTAATGCTGCAACATTACAACGGTTGTGCCTACCTACCTTGTACATCTTGTCGTAGGATCTCAGTAAATGGAGAGAAGAGAGCCCCTTCAAAAGTAGTCACAGCTGTTGGGTTGACTCGACTAGCAACTCGCACCATGACACAAATACTTTCAAACAAGTAATGATTGAAATGGGGCTTGCTCGGGTTCTGAAATAGGGATAGAAGAAAGGATTAAGAATTTTAAAAGGTAGTTTTTTTTTTTAAAGATGTACCTCTAATGAGACTCTGGGACATTTGAGAAAATTAATTTCTCAAGTATCTGTAGTTTTTATGGCTCCTGTGCATCTTCCGCTTACAAACATTACTTTCTCTGATAACTTTTCTTATTACTCCACTACACCACTTGTGTACATAGCTTACACTGGGTACACTGAATGGAATTCCTGACTATATCTTGCCTAGAAATCGAGCAGGGCCACTTACCTGGAGCAGGTAGGGTTCTGTCTAGGGTGTATAACGGCTTTCTTGTTACTAAGATCTTAGTCTTTCACTAAGTTAACCCTAAAGCCCTTCAATTCTAGACTTTGCTTCTATACCTGGAATTTCTTTTCTAGCTCCGATACAGAATCTGTTGAGAGCAAGATCATCAGCATATAATAGTTCCTTGGGGCTGCTGGGTTTGGATTTCCATTATGGCCTGGAGGACAGTAATGAACAGGAGGGGACTGAGGACTGAGCCTTGATGAACACATACCTGTGCTGTAAAGTGAGGGCATGGTTAGCTCTCACTTTACTGACAGTCTCTGTACATGGCCTCTACAGCTTTCACAAGCTACTTGTCTACCGCTAGCCTCATCAGAGCCCACCACATCACAGCGGGGTACACTTTCGAAGGCTTTCTCTAGATCAACAAATGTCAAGCATAATGGTTTATTCTTAGCTAAGTACTTCTCTTGTAGTTGCCTGACTATAAAGATAGCACCAGTAGTGTTGCTGCCAGGGTTTTAAAAGCCAAACTGTATTTCCTCTTAGCCTGATTCTGCTCTTAATCTATTCAGCTACAATTCTCTCGGTAATTGTCATCACCTGCTCCAAGAGTCTGATTCCTCTGTAATTGCTTCTATCTATGACGTCTCCCTTTTACCCTTGTATGACCATAAGCTTTTTCAATCAAGACTGACCTGGAATAGAGACAACAACAACAATGGTAGCATCAACAACAAATGAGAAAAAAGTCACTCACCTTACTAACATCGAGTAGTTTCTGAGTGAGTTTGCCAAGGACCATGGGTATCAGTGGCATAACACTGTCGTTAAGGGCAGACAGGCATCTCATGATAGCTGGAGAGAGAGAGAGGTAGTGGGAGGAGGATATCACAGTGAATACATGCTCGAGATTATCAAGTAAAATAGAAATTTGGTGATGAGTGTCAACAGAGGGGATATACATGATAGAGGGATGGTTAGACAGCGAGACACATAAGAGAGAGAGAGAGAGAGACAAATAAATGGACATATAAAGAAGACACACAAATATACACTCTTTTCTAATACTGTGACAGCTTCAAGTTCACCATGTCAGTTAAATTTTTCTCAACTATAACTTTAACCCTTTAGTGTTCAAACTGGCCGTAACCGGCCAAAATTAGTTCCCCTTTATTTGTTCCAGCCGACTGTATCTGACGGCTCTACAAAATCACTAAAAAAAAAAATAAACAAATCACGTTATTCAATTCTTGTAGCTTTGAGATAATGCGAGATGAAGCCTTTCCCGCCTTTATTCAAGTATAAATACTGTGAAATTGTTTAGACCAGAACAAATACTACAAAGCAATTTTTTTTGTTTTTTTGACAATGCTTAAACAAATTTGCTAACTCTTCAAAATTTCGGATATATATAAACATGAGTAAAGCAATTGGCTTTGGAAGTAGTCAAAGCTGACGAAAATGGTTAGAATAATTGTGGAATTTCAAGCATTAAAAAGTTACCTTTCATGGCATACTCATTCTCTGAAGATGTAGCAAAATTGAGGATGTTAAAGAGATTCAAGAGAAGGTCACTTCCAAATTGTTGAATGTCAGCAGTACCAATCCTGCAAGAACAGAACATCTCCATGTTATGTCCAGACAATGCATGCAGGGATATTGGCACAGTTTATTGAACAAATAACACTGAGTACTTTTTGTCCTGATATGGAGGAGTAATTCTTATCTTGACATCTGAGAGATTTATGACACAAACAATAAAATGGAACACATCCTTTCATACTTGTGAACATTCCCCATACATAAAATACTCTCTAGAATAATGTCATACATACAAACAATAACATTCAATAGTGTTTTCCTGTATTTTTCTTTTTGTTCTGCAAATGAAATATAACACCAACAACAAACACTTTGATTTTCAATCATCTTCTCTATCCCTTTACTCAGACTCATAAAGAGAAACAGATGGCTCCTACAATCAACCTGTAGGAAGGATAAAGACCATATGAGGAGGAATTTTTGAAAGCAAGCACACAAAGTACAATAAAAAAAATAAATAAATAAAATACATGAAATACAATTGAAATAGCACATGTAGGAACAGAGGTAGGTTTACAAGAAGATAATTAAGAAGAAATAACAAATGACTACTTGCATAGCAGTATTCTGAGCATTCTTTACAGTCAGCAGCCGTTCAATACAATGTGCAGCATAAGTATGCACCACGGGGCTTTCAGCTGCCAGATGTCGAATGATATGGGGGATACAAGAAATGAGTGCCTCCCTTTGTAACTGCAACAATAAGAGATGCACTCAATAAGTATAATGTAGTTAAAATTTATTGTGTGTGTATGCATGAGTGTATGTGTGTGTATATATATATATTTGAATTTATGAATGGGATAATGTTCTCAATACATAATCTGAAGTTTATACCAATGACAATCTACTCAGAATTCTGAGTAATGAGGAAAAGGAACCTTTAGCTTAAAGCATAAATATAAATATGTGTATAAAAAAAAAAACATTCGAGCGAGGTCGTTGCCAGTGCCACTTGCATATGTTAGACAAATATGTTATTGAAACCATTTGAACATAATCATGAATTAGAATAAAGGTTAAAGGCACGGAAGTAGATATATTTTGTGGAAGTGAAATGTAAGACGACAGTCAAAGGTGGAATTTTATAGAATGGTAGAAATCACTTATAAGAACTAAAGGTAGGTTTCTGCCAATGCTTGCAATGATAAACGCGTTCTATAAACATGTTTACATGGGGATTCTTTGAGAATAGGATAAAAAGCATTCCACTATTACAAAGCGAGCAAAAAGATTTACCTTTGTCTAAAGGTAAAGAAATAGAGAGAATATTCCATTCCAAATTAAATTCTTTATTATGATCACCAGATTAACTTCCTAAGCCCAGCATTAGTCAATTAATCTGGTGATCATAATGGGCCTTCCACACCACTTTCCTGTCTTCATCATAATGAAGGCATCAATGACATTTCAGTTCTCTCACATACTGCATCACAATCCTGAATACTTTATACCTCTAATCTTCACATTACAGGACAAGTCTCTTGCTTTCTGCCTCACCTTTAAACAAAGTATACCTATCACCTAGTTGCCCTTCTATCTATTTGGTAAAACTCCCTACTATCACCTTCTTTCTAAGTTTTCCAAACCTGTCACTTAGTCGTCACCATCATGTCAACCTCCAATGTTACTTTTGATTTCGTTGGGACTTTTACATTTTGCTTTTGTGACCTTTCAGAATTATAACCATCTCTAAGCTGGGAACCACTGATTTCATCCACACATAAAACTTCACTCATATTTGTAGATGAGACTTACCTGTGTTCGGAAAATCATAACATATTTGAGGGCATCAGCTTTGAGGATACTTTGAGCATTGACTGAAAGAGAGAGAGAGACACAGAGCAATTAGACAAACAGACAGACAAACACTCGGATGCAGTGACATTGTTTATATCCTGTTTAAACAAAACATCTCACAGCTTGGTAGTTCATCATGCAAAGACATGACAATAGGAAGGGCACCTGGCTGTAGAATAGTCTCCCAACCCATACCAGCATAGAAAAAGGAAACATATGAAAAACAATAGGCAGTTGCAGTGAGGATTTGTTTTTACTGATGTTGTTAGGAGTAAGTAAATATAACAACATTTAGAACTGCTTCAAGTTAAATATTTCAAGAATATGTAAAGAAAACCACAGAGGCTAACAAAAGAGAAAGAATAAGGATAAGAAATGTCCACTCACCATCAGCAGACTGTAAGTCTGTTAATATATAAGTCTGATAGAAATCTGTGATGTTTACCAAAGAACTTGTCTGTGTGATTCCATGCTGAAAAAAGATGCCAGAGATCCCATGACCAGTAATTTACAAAGACTGATCCAATCGAAACACATCTGTACACTATTTGCATTCAAAACTGTACAGTATAAAGCACACCACTATATATATATATATATATATATATATATATATATA
>NC_069004.1:35917454-35921340 GCF_001194135.2 Octopus bimaculoides
AAAAAAAAAAAAAAAAAAAGAGAACTGAATTGGGGAATTCATAAATGAAAATATTATAATACCAACAGCAACAACAAACCTGAAGTAAAGCTTGGATGTATTGGGAGAAGTTTTGAATGACTGGTTCTTCAAAGATCTTACACAAGGCCTGCACCAGATCACAAGCAGCACGCCGCCGTGTATCAATATCTACCAAATGAACAAAAATGGTGATGAAAGGAAAAAGAAATATACAACTACCATTTAAGCATCTTAACACCCCTCTACATCCCTCTCACCTCCATCCCCCACAACACTCCTACAACCTCCAACATCACTTATTCACTCCCCACCACCACCACCACCACCTCCTCTATAACTACCAATGTTTCAATAAAATCCACCAGCTCCACAAACTCTACCACCTTCATGTCTTGTACAAGCAAATTCAGTTGCTACTTCTAGCATGCTGAGAGGCCACATAAAGGAGCCCCCTACTGGCCTAGGACATGTGTTTCTGGAGAAACCACTTATTATTCACAATGATTTCAGTTCACTAAGTTGTTAATGAGGGGCAATAGACAGCATCAATTCACTGAAAGACTGGTGCCTGCTCCTGTTTGAGTGCAAGAAATCACACGAACAATGGACAGGGATAAACAATGGACAAGGATATAACTCTGCATAGAGGGACAGTGAGACAAGAGTACAATAATGACAGTAGGAACATGAACAAAAGAGTAGAGTACAAAAGCACAATGAGAAGATAGAGTATTATGGCATGACACCAGGAACAAGAGGAACCGAGTACCATAGTCATGGACACAATGATGCAGAAATAGAACCCTGAATATGGGAGTATACGATGATGCAGAAGTGCAACATGAGAGACTTAGGAACCATCATCCTTTAACGTCCATTTTCCATGTTGGCATGGGTTGGACAGTTTGACAGGAGTAGGTAAATCAGAGGACCGCACCAAGCACTACTGCCAGTTTGGCCATGATTTCTGAAACTTGAAGCCTTTCCTGACACCATTTTTACATGATATCAGCACTGGCAAGGTCACCTTGTAACTTGGGTTAGGGTTAGACAAAAAACCCCAACTAAGAGGAAGTTTGGTAATGAGGGAGATGGTTTTTGTGTCAGGTGATGAAAGGTTAAATTGCGATAGACGGACAGAAGCAGGTTGTTGTAGAGGAGGTAACCTCAATATACAAGGTGAATGTTATGACAATAAAATTTAAAAAAAAACAATACAACATAATTTCACAAGAGTCCACCAAAGCAGCTTCAAAATATGACACAAAGTACAAGAATATTGTTGGAGTTGATAATAATGAAAAGCACCCACCTGATCCTTCAATATCTCGACGAATGTACTCCTCTGGGTTGTCTTCAAATAACTCTTCATCAGCCGCTAGTTAGATATTGGTAGAAGGTAAATAGAGGCAAAAAAATTTTAATAAACATACTGACATATCTAGTCTTGATAATAATAACTTACAAAAATGAAGAAAAAGGGTCAGTCAATTATATTGACCTCAGTAGTTGACTGGTACTTTATTTTATTGACCCTGAAGGTGATGAAAAACAAAGTTGAACTCAACGAGATTTGAACTTAGAACATAATATGTTATAACTAAATACCAGAAGGCATTTTATCTGTTGGTGTAATAATTCTGCCAATCCAATTATCACAAACTTAGGTACTAAAAAAGGGAACAATTTATTCAATGGATCTCAATACTTTACTGAGGATATTTATTTATCAATAGAGGGGATAAAAACAAAACAACATAAGCATATTTGAAATTTAGAACATTAAAAATTAGGTTATTTACAAAATTATTCATAGAAATTCTATTCTAACAATATGTTAAAAATCAAATTTTGCTTCTCAACCACATGATTCCAGTTTTGGAATCTTAAGCAAATGTCCATTTATGACATAATCTTAGGGTGACTAACGCCTTCTGAGTGGAACTGCCAGATGAACATTGAAAACCTTGTTATATGTATACCGTAATAACCGATGTAATTTGCACAGGTGATTTTTCAGGATAAATTTTTTTTTTTTAAATGCTTCTACTCATGTAAAATTCGCACCCAAAAGTTTTCAGAATTGCCAATATGGCCAGGGGAAAGAGGTTTTCAATTCAGTTGTATTTAGCATAATTTTATCTACTTATAATTAGATTTTATTGAATTTTCGTTAAATAAAAATAATTTCTGTTTAACAGGTATCACATTGAAAGCTATTAAATTACAAAGTGCTTGCGTTGCCTTTTATATAAATAAAATCAGTTTTGTGGGACTGACACAGGTCAGTCCATTTTACTCACTTGGTATACCCTCCTCCTCCTCCTTCCTCCTTTATGAAACTGACCACAACAGTCTGCTTTAGCCACTCGTTATACCCTCCTCCTTCCTCAACGTTAACATTCCAATAATAAAAATAAATAAATGTAAAATATGATGCTGATTGTGTGTGTGTGTGTGTGTGTGTTTGCATGCATGTAACTGTATGAGACTGTGTTTAAGTGTGTGTTTGTATGCGTAACTGTATGAGACTGTGTGTGCTTGTGTGTGCGCACACGCACGTACCTGTATAAGACTGGTTGTTTTGTGCGTCTCCGCATAACCGGAAATAACCAAAGTATTATTTAACAAATTGTGAGCATGTATATATGATACAATGACGGAAATTGTTGTATACAGTACTAGGGTGCACTACAACTTAAAAAAAAAAAAAAAGATACCATCAGGTGTACTGTTGGCGGATTTCAGGAAGCATGGAAGTTTTGAAGGATGTTGTGTCTCGACAGCTAACAACTGATGCGGGTAGTTTATTCCATGCCTCAGCAATTCTGAGCATGGAAAAAAGTCTTCGAAAGTCATGGCTGCAGTGTTGTTTTTTTGATTTTATAAGCATGTCTGCGAGTGTTTGTTACATGGAATTCAGAAAGGTTATTGTTGGAAAGATGGTAGAGAATTATTTTACATATTGTTGTGGGCTGAATGGATCACCAACATCCAAGTCTGTTTTTATTCAGACCAGAGGACCAAACCTCACTAGTACATTTCCTTTTTGTGTCAGTTTTTATAGCTGAATGCCTTTCCTATCAACAACCACTTTACAGAGTGAGGTTGCCATATCTTCATACAGTTGAAACTGGTGGCCAATCAATGTCACTCTATTCTTTTCCACTGCAAAAGCAACAACAACAACACAACAGAAAATAATAAATAAAAGGAGAGGGGAAAAACTCACTGCGGAACTGCATGTTGGGAACAATGACTTTCTCACAAATACTCCCAAGGGTGTTACTCTCTTCAAACAGTTTCTTGTAACTTGGTCGTTCTGCTACTGACGCCAAAAACTGGATAGCATTGCTAACCAACTGCAACGGTTGGAAAATTTAAGGAGAATATGAATTTTGTGAAATTAATGAGTGACTGAAAGAGAGACAGATATTTATTCTAAAATGAGAGTAAGATATACACAAACAACAAGTTAAGAATGAAAAGAGCAAGACATGGCTGTGGGGTTAATAAGTTGGATTTACAACTGTGTGTTCATAGGTTCTAAAACTTCTACATTTCTTTTGGCAGATCAATGGCAAATGGAAACTAGTTGGAAGCCTGTCATTTGTGTAAGTATGTGTGCTCAGTTTGTTTTAGTCATAACATCTAAGGGCATACATATCCTACATCATCATCAGCAGCAGCATCATTTAATGTCCAGTTTCCATGCTGGCATGGGTTGGACGGTTTGACTGGAGCTGGTAAGCCAGAAGACTGCACCAGGCTTCACTATCTGTTTTACCATGATTTCTACAGCTAGATGTCCTTCCAAACACCAACCACTTCACAGTGTGGATTGGATTCTTTTTTACGTGGCACC
>NC_069004.1:35921957-35931746 GCF_001194135.2 Octopus bimaculoides
ATATCTTTGTTGAGGATTGCTCTGCATTTTACATTTGATGTAATGTTCGCATTGCTTAAATAAATGGAGTCGCATGAAACGATCGTACTGCATTAACTTTGGATATCCGTGTTGCTTATTTTGATTTTAATCACCTTATTTTGAAACTGTATGGATAATACCATACTTAATTCTGGTGCCTAAACTTAAGTACCATATTCACCTTGAATCTAAATTATATATATATATGTGTGTGTGTGTGTCTGTCTGTATCCCCCCCCCACCGTCACACCGCTTGACCACTGGTGTTGTTGTTTACGTCCCTGTAACCTAGCGGTTTGGCAAAAAAGACCAATAGAATAAGTACTAGGCTTAGAAAATAAGTCTAGGGGTTGATTTGCTTCGCTAAAACCTTTTGCGGCAGTGCTCCAGCATGGCCGCAATCAAATGACTGAAACAAATAAAAGAATAAAAGAATAATATAAATACTAACAAGGTCATACTTGACTTGTTGTCCTGTAGTGACCAGAAGGTTCCAGATAGCAGTCACAAAGTCTGGAAGATGAGGACCAAATTCTTCATCATACTTTTGAGCATAAAGAGTTACATTGTCACAAATTTGGGATTTCACTTGTTCTAGGACACCAGCTTCATCTTCATCCTGTGCATATATATATATATAGAGAGAGAGAGAAGCGAATTAGAGAAACATTTATGAGGGTAGAGGAAGAGACATTCAGTGGTAAAGAGAAAAGGAAGGCAAGATGATTGCAGCTCAATAGTCCTTGACTAGAGGTCTTAGGACGGATCAGGTTAAGCTGAGGTCACTAGATGACCTAAATACAAACAAATTCTACTGTAGCAACAATTAAAAAAAAGAGCCATCTGTTTACCTGTGTCTGTAACAATTTATTGTCCACTTGCAAGAGAGTTTTGAAATGAGCCATCCATGTAGCCATATTGTCCTCAAAATGTTCTGGAATATCCTACAAATAAAAGTTAACACCATGACACAATATTTGCACCGGATAATTTGTCTTCCATTTTCAGTCTCACATCCCCACACAATTATATATAATATAAGGTAAGCCTGCACTTGCCCTTAATCAACCCAACCCACTATTCTCCTCATCACTCTCTGTCCCATTTTCCTATTCTTCGTCTCAGTGGTGAGGGTCGCCTTGTAACTTGAAAGAGTAAAGAACAAGTTAGAAGGTGACTTCATAAGTGCTGGTGCAATGAAAGAAAACACCCGGTACATACCAAAGTGATTGGTGAAGTAGGAAGAGCACAGGGCAGAGAGGACTCTTCCTGTACTGAAGGGCAAAACAATTTCTATATTACTGAGGCTACCAAAAAATATGCACCCTGTATACTTTGTGAAATGGGTCAAGGGTTAGAAGAGGAAAGACACAAAAATCAAATGTAATTGGAGTGGGATGAGGGATGACAAAGGTCGTGTAGAGTGGAAGAAGACTTACCTGATAGTTTAAACTATAAAATATTTTACACATGAGAACAATGGAGCTGAATATAACCTTCAAGGCAACAGGGTCATTACTGTGGTTCTCAGCCAATTGCATGGTGGTCTAGGGATCAAAGAAAGAGAGAAAGTACAGTAAGTAATAATTACATCATGGAACACAATTCTAGCCATTTAATAACACACAAAACTACTGAAATAACTTAATTCCATGAATTCTCAAAATTTTCTGCAATGACCAAGTTGCAGTTGGGCTACGAAATTCTTAACATTTCAGGAAATTTCAAAAAAAAAAAAAAAACGAATAAACAACTTGTGTATTATTAGATGGCTGTTCTATAATGAAGGTGCTTCAGTTTCAACAGTCAGTCTCAGATGTAAAGTTGCTATACAATTACAACTCTGAACTATATAAACAGGTTTCAGTTAAAATTACTATTCCAACTTCTACCTTAATTGCAGCTATGAGCTGAATTCAACATTTGCTGAGTACATTGGACTTTTCAAAATCTTGGGGCCATGGAAAAATTCATTTAAATAAAAAGTCTTTCATATAGAAAAGGTTGGGAACTGCTGGTTTACAGTCACTCAACCAACAAGAAATAGTAGCAATATCCCTCTCCAAATTACACCCTACCATCTTTAAAAAAAACAAAAAAAACAAGGACACACTACATAATGCAGTCTTAAATATTCTTGAAAAAAAAGGTCCTGCCTGGAATGTCTTGAATTATAAGTCTAATCTGGGAGTAAACACAAGAATATAGATGCAAAAAGAAAAAAAAAACGTCTTACAATAAAGAGCTGAGTAAATTGGGCAGCAAAATTATCCAAAACAAATTTGATCTCTGTCCAAAGTTCCTGAGATTTGAATTCATGCCGATATCTGGAATATGAAGAAACACAGAGAGGAATATATACATACGTGTATATACATATATATATATATACTTCTAATATAAGGATAACATTTTTCAAAAACGATCAAAAAAAAAAATCTATCAGTGGCCAGCATATTAAAATACCTTTCAAGGTGAAAATATAAACAATTACAAATAAGGGCAAAAGGAAAAATTTTCTATGCCAATATGATGAAAAATAGGCTTTAGACCGTCAATCACCACATATAATATTTTTCACTGCGTGCTGAAACAAGGAAAGCAAACCAGCAGAAATTTTAGATATATTTGAGGTACTTAAACATACTTGTGACTTTGCATCTGCTTTTCCCATGGGTATATGTGAGTATTCCATTTATTTCTAATCATGTTTCTTGCTGAAGAAGGAAGAATCCTTGTAGATTAATCCAGAAATCAGATTCAGGAATAACGAATTCAAAAAAAATTTCTGCTGGCTTGCTTCCCCTGTTCCAACATGCTGTGGATTTATACTGAAAAATATTATATGTGGTTAGATGATCTAAAGCCTATTTTTCAGCATAGGAGCAAAGAAATTTTTTTCTTTTGCCCTTATCTATAATTGTTTATATATATATATATATATATATATATATACCAGGCTGAGTATGTGATTAGTGAAACGTGTGGTCGAGCATTGTCATGAAGAATGATTGGCCCTCTTCTGTTGACCAGTCTGGGACAGAGGAGTAGCAGTTTTTCGTTAATTACAAACATGATACAGATGAAGCTGATAACTTAGTGTTTGATGAGGAACAGCTCCAATTAGACTTTGCCAGGGAATCTCTAAACAACACCATGAATGATCTTGATCTGTCACTAGTCAAGATTCACTCAGTTGCTCCACATTCCAAGACTTCTCTTTATAAGAGAAAATGGGTAAGAACAATAGAGGGAACAGTGGAGACAGAGAGTATCCTCAAAATATACAAGTCCAAGAAGCATGGAGTGTGGTAAAGGTTGCCAGAAAATCTAACGCAGCCCAAACATCCTACAACCCCAAATGACCTTAGCCTGACACTTACCTTTTGAATAACGAATGTGCTGTCCTCAGAATCCCATTGACAATATGGAAATCTCGGCTGACCAAATGTTCAACCATTTCACGGATTAGGTCTGGCCATTTATCAGGAAAGTCTTCTCGACCAATAATACTAATGGCATCACTCAGCTGAAACAGAACACATGTGGCTGTAAGTTACACACTATACACACTTACATGTATAAAAAAACACACGCTACAAGTCATGCATATAAACATGAGTAGATACACATACGTAAAAACACCTATAGCTACAAGTTATGAGACATACACGTATACATGGCTGTGTGTGTTAAGAATTTCACTTTGCAACCAACTGGTTTGGGGTTCAGCCCACTGCACAATCCCTTACATAAATGCCTTCTTCTACAAGGAGTGAATTTGGTAGGCACAGGCTGTAGGAAGTCTGTGTGTGTGTGTGTGTGTGTGTGTGTGTGTGTGTGTAGGAATACTGACTACCCACAGCTTTGCTTAACTAAAATGATAATTATGTCTGTCTGTCTGTCTGTCTGTCTTGTTTATTGACATTATTGACAGCTGGGTATTCTGCACTTTCAAAGATTTGAGAAATAAAACAAATTCCTTATTTGAAAAAGAAACAAAGATTGGCAACAAGAAGAGCATTCGGCTATGAAACCCTTCCTCAAATAAGTCCTCATCCTCTCCACTTTATCTACAGGGTTAACAAGAATGCATTTGTCTGAAGCCAACAAACTACAGAGACATCATTTAGTTGGCACAGCTCAAATAATGACAATTCCACACTCTCAGGCCAAAGACCAAGTTCCTAAAATGTTGAAGTCTACACTGGAGTACAGTAACTGATCTTAGAACCCTTGTCAGCACACGCACACACAATGATGGTGATGATTAACGTGATGATAATGATGAGGAGTAGGAGGAGGATGATGATAAGTATGATGACAATGATGCCAAAATAACAACAAAAACTCTCCATACCTGGTTCTGTATCTGTTCTGGTGTTTTCAGCATCAAATCTACAATCACCTGCTTAATGGCTGTCCTGTCTGAAGCATGGATTTTGTCGGGACTGTCATCAACCTGTCGACAGTGAAGAGGGGCTTTAGAGTAGACAGCGAATGCATGTATTTCTAGAGGACAGAATGAGCAAGTAATATTATTTCACTGTGGTGTGGACATGGCTTACATCCATTCAGAGTGGATATAAACAAAACTGTGAACACAACACCATTTTGTGCACAAGTGAACAATAGCAATACAGTAAACATTATATCTCAGCACAAGCATGGCTGTGTAGTTAACAAGTTCAATTCACTAGCTCACAATTCAGAGTCTGAATCTACTCCACAGCACTCAAAGCAAGTATCTTCAATCATGGACTTGGATTAACCCCACACAAGTGAAATTTATTCGAGTTCCATCCTTTTGTGTGGCACCTTGGACAAGGTAGCTTCTGCAGCCTTGGACAAACTGGTGCTTTGTGAGGAAAATTTGGTACATAGAAATTGAATGGAAGCCTATGTATACCTATACATACAAAAAGGACACATTGGAAAAGATAGTTAAAATAAAAATGGTCACATTACAACTGAAATGATTATCATGATAGGTTTGCTTCTTCTGGACTGACTTGGTGTTAAAACAAACAACTACATACATATGAATATAAGGGTCTCTGTATCTGCACAGACCTAAGCAAGGTCTATTTTTTTGTAGAAGACTGAGAGTTGCCCAGACATACAAGTCTTCTCTTACTGATATTCTCAAAAGGCAAGGGCACAGTTTTAAGGTTAATACAACTTGGTACCAGTGTTGCTGCAAATGTTGTTGTCAGAATACCAAGAGCCAGAGCAGATACTGCAAGGCATCCAGTGCAACACTCTAAAAGTCCCCCCCCCCAATCCACTGCCCACATTGAAACATTTTCATCAATCCTAAAAAGATAAAAGGCAAAGCTGATTTAGATGGAATTTGAACTTAGAGCACATAAGACATTCTATCCAACCATCTAATAACTCTGTCAATTTGATGTCTTAGATGAATATATGATGCAGAAAAATACCTGTCGCCAGTTTCTCTTGATATAATTCTTGAAGGTCACAGCTGCACTAAGACGGATGTGAGCATCAACAGAATTGTCTAACAACTTCAGCAACAACATAGGGTAGTTTTGGTTTATTTCAACAGATTCCAGAAACTTCTCAGCTGAAAAAGAGAGATTTCCAAATATTAACAACAGAGAGAAGAAAATAACTCTGGGAAATGTTATGTATACTAAATACAGACACAGTAACATTTCATACAAGTAATAAAGTGAGTTGAAAAACTACAATAGACTGAGATTATCCATGTAATTAATTGACAAAAATTTCCTCTAGAAATGCTTAAAATCTAAAATGGGGAGGGAATGGATGAGAAGACAAATATAATGAATGAAGAACAAGAGTTGGTGATGACTAGGGATCAAGTAGTATTTAGGGTTGGATGTAGTGAATGTAGAGGGGTAAGAGATGGTTTAGAGACAGAGAATGAGGGAGTGAACGTAATAATTGAAGAACAAGCACTGAGGAATGATAACCAACAGAAGGTAGGGAAAAGCAGATGATGACTAGAGACAGGAGTGTTGAACAGTGGATGCAGTGAGTACTGGATGGAGGAGGGGGTGATCAACAATACATATGAATTAGGAGAGGTAGGGGAGAGTAGATGATGATTGACAGTAGAGAAAGGGGTGAAGAGCAACAGCAGAATAATAATAACAATGATACAACAGACAGAGGAAGCATGAGAGAACGAGATGTGTGGTTGGGTAAGATGCAAGAGTGTGAGGGGAGAGCAAGAGATGTATGAGTGGTGGAGAAGTAGAGATAATTTGTGGCTGAGAAGTGTGTTCAGTGTAAGATGTAGGTGAAGAGGTGTAAATAATGGAAGATAGATATCAAGTAGAATAATTTCAGGAGGTGAGAAAGATCAGTGATAGCAAAGAAAAGCTGGTCAAGTACAGTTCTTTCAACATTTAATTACAGCAGCAGAATACTACAGTTAGGTAGGTAACAAAGAGATTCACTGAGATGGGGCACATCATCTCATGTATTACATGTTGCCAGTCCCGTCATCTCTTCTTGAAGTTCAAAGTCCTAGGATCAACCATCACCATTTCATCCCATGTCTTCCTGGGTCTCACTTTTCTACAAACTCCATTCACATTAAGTAATCAGCACTTCTTTACAGATCTGTCTTCATCCATATGTACCATACCAATGCATTCTACAGTCTTGCACACTACATCTGATTCTGCTTGTGCCCAATTTCCTTTCAACATATTTGTACTGTCATTAATGCATACTTACACTAAACATCCAATAGAACAAACTAGCTTCATTTATTTTCAGTTTTCTAAAATGGTCTGCATTCACAGCTCATGTCACTACTACACAGTATTGCAGTTCTAATGCAAACATCATACGATCTGCCCTTCAAGGAGACAAAAAAGGACTTTGTTTCCAACAGTAGTAGTAACCCCTTCAACTTTTTCCAACCCATTTTTACTCTGGCTATTATACTTTCAGAGAAACCACTTCCACTGGTAATTATGTCTCCTAGGTAACAAAAGCTATTGACTATTACAACAAACCAACCTTTACGTCTGGTAGTGACATCTGAGCTTAAAGTTTCCTGGAGATAATTAGCAAGGGTGATTAAATTTCCTTCAGTCACCTCCATTGTGGATATCTGAAATTAGAGAAGAGAACAAACAAAATTGTGAGAGAGAAAACAATAAAGTTTAAAAAAAAAAAAATACTTTACTTTATTCCATGTCTTCATATGCTGAATGGCTAAGCTACAGAATGCAAACACCACTGCTACTCAAGCAGTATCAATGTAAAGATATGCAGACATACACAACAAGCTTCCATACAAGGTACTAGTCAACCAAGGTTGTAGTAGAAAATATTTGTTCAATGTGCATCTCAGTGGGATGGAACCTGAAACTCTATGGTTGAAAAGAGAGCTTCTTAACCACACAGCCATGTCCGTACCTTAAGTTACAGTTCCTTTATAAGCAGTTATTAGCTCTATAGTTGCAGCTGTGGTTGCGTGGTTAAGAAATTCTGGGTGTAACTAGAATAGTTATCCTATTAAAAAAAAATCATCATCAGTCATCATTATTGGACTATTTGTGTTTGATCTGGGATTATCTGAATGACTTTAAGCATTGCTTCGAATGGCAATTTCCAGTTGATTGGTGGAAAAAGAAAAATGTTTTTAATTTGAGTTGAGAAAAATTCTCAGCTGTAGGTAAATAATATATTAAGGCAGATGTTAAATGATGATAATTTTAATATTGAAATTCTAATGAGGGAGATTCTAAGTGGTTGCCTTGCTTGCTAGAATAGTTAAATCTACCTTGTCATACATGACACTCTGAAATTAGTGAATATGCAGAGTGCAGCAGAAAAAGGTCCAAGATTCACCATTCTTGGCAAACATTTCTTCATCAAATGCACAGGCCTGACTGACTGGTAAGTAGTTTGCTTCCCAACCACATAGTACAGGGTTCAGTCTCACTGTTTGGTACCTTGGACAAGTGTCTTGTACTATAACCCCATGCTGACCAAAGCCTTGAATGGGTTTGGTAGGTAGAAACTGAAAGAAGCCTATCAAAAACTTTAAGTTTTCTTTGAGACTGACTGCATTGAAAAAGTAAAAACTATCTACAAATAATTGATATTTTTTTAATGCTAAAAATGAGTGTTCCTCTGCATTTTATCTAATTTCTGACTGATGTATATAGCTATAATTAAACTTTACAAGCTTATTCCACTTTCAGTTGTCATCATATTGAAACTCTTTAAATTTAAGTTGACTTATCAGAATCGAAAGGCATTTTTCAAAGAAAAAATTATTTAGGATATTTACGATTTTCTTTTGAAAAGAAAAATGTGTTATATCAAAGAAGAAGAAGAAATTGGAAAGAAGTTTCAAGTTAAAATTAAATTGGATGTACACAATATTTAAATGAAACACACTTCAAGATTCATAAAATAAATGAAGTTTGTGTCGTGAGCAGAAATGTACAACATACTGATGTGTCAAGAAGAGGCTTTCAAAGAAATGAGAAGTGTGTCAGCAGTGAAGGAAGTTGGAGCATTGGAAATCTGTGCAGAAATAAAGCCTAGAAGGAATGGCAACACTCCAAGATTGATAGAGGGAAGAATAGGAATTATCCTTCAGCATAGGTCCTGGCCCAGATGATTGCAAAAGAATGAGCTCCGTTAAAAGCACACAATGGCCAGGTTGTGTTAAACTAACAGACAAGATTAAATCTGCCAGCCAAGAACACAGTATGCAAAGAGCTGAAATAAATATGACAAAGTAACTAGATCGTAGAAGTAATCTTATCACTGGGTTTAACACCACCGCCGAACACCTTGGACGCATTCAGTCCAAGTCTCTCACCAATCTTAGAGGGGCAGTGCCTTCCCTCATGACCAAAAAGAGAAAAAAATCTCGTCCAGGGCCCTAAAAATTCCGACAATCCACCATTCTTGACTGGTACTTGATTTTTATCGACACTCCACTTCCGAAAAAAAACGAAATACAAAAACTGACTAAATCTTAAGAATTAATAAAATATAAACCAGTTATATATCAGCATCAACTCAATTGAAGGCGCCACATTTCAAAATGAATCACACGAATTCGCATGAATACATCTACAGGATCTGAAATATTTTCCATTTACTTTTTCCCCATGTATTCTTTCTGATGGATATTTCTTTGCGATGGCATGGCCGAAGCACCTAAGGATGTTATGATGCTGGGTAGCTACTTATAATCTGCATTATGTAGCAATGGTGGGTGGGGGGCATCGGAATGTGTTGGAACTTTCAGTATTTAGCCCCGATGTCAAACCTGACCGAGATCTGCAGCCAAAGATGTTCCAGCCATGAAGAATTTATTCATCTGGGATCACAAGTTGTCGTAGTGATGGCAGCAAATTAGAGATTTGATCCCTGTTTCCTTCGTCTGTTCAGAGCGGTTGACGAAGAAGTGTGTTGTGATGTAAATTCACAACACTTTTCGTTCCTACGCAGAAGCGCCTTCACCGAATCATCTCCGGTGTCACAGAACTCATTTTACAAATTCTATTCACTGTGTGTTTGTTCTTCCATTTGGTGGCCACTGACATCTGCCATCGCCAGATTTTAAGACTTTTTTCTTTTACATGTGACGAGGAATTTTCAAACCAAAATTCCATCTGAATTATCGAGGCAGAACACTTTTCATTTTGAATCAGATGCATTACAAACAAAGAAAATTTACATATGTGTGTGAGCTTACATATGCTCAATATAAATTTTAAAAAAAACAATGAAATAAGG
>NC_069004.1:35935003-35936053 GCF_001194135.2 Octopus bimaculoides
GTTCGTTCTTTCTTCGTACGTACGTATGTTCATTCGTTCGATAGGACTTACGTACGTACGTACGCTCATTCGTTCGTTCGTTCGTTTGTACGTACGTACGTACGTTCGTTCGTTCGTTCGTTCGTTCGTTCGTTCGTTCGTTCGATCTTTCGTTCGTACGTACGTACGTTCGTCCTTTCGTTCGTTCGTTCGTTCGGTCGTTCGTTTGTTCGTTCGTTAATTCGTTCGTTCGTACGTACATACTTACTTACGTACGTACGTACCTTCGTTCTTGCGTTCGTTCGTTCGTTCGATCCATCGTTCGTTTGATCCTTCGTTCGTTCGATCTTTCGTTCGTTCGGATGTACGTACATTCGTTCGATATTTCGTGCGTACGTACATACGTAGTTACGTACGTACGTTCGTTCATTCTTTCGTTCGTACGTTCGTACGTTCGTCCTTTCGTTCGTTCGTTCGCTCGATCGTTCGTTCGTTCGATACTTCGTTCTTTCGTTCGTTCGTTCTTACGTACGTACGTTCGTTCGATCGTTCCTTCGTTCGTACGTACGTACGTACATTCGTTTATTCATTCGTTCGTTCATTCATTCGTTCGTTCGTTTGTATGTACGTTCGTTCGTTCTTTCGTTCGTTCTTTCGTTCGTTCATTCGTTCGTTCGTTCGTTCGTTCGTACGTAGTTACGTTCGATCGGTAGTTTTTTCGTACGTCCGTTCGTTCGGTCGTTGGTTCGTTCATTCGTTCATTCGTTCGTTCGTTCGTACGTACGTACGTACGTGAGTTCGTTCGTTCGATCGTTCGTTCATTCGATCGTTCGTTCGTTCGTTCGTTCGTACATACGTACGTTCGTTCATTTGTTGGTTCGTTCTTACGTACGTACGTTCGTATGTTCTTTCCTTCGTTCTTTCGTTGGTTCGTTCGTTCGTTCATTCTTTCGTTCGATTGTTCGTTCGGTAGTTCGTTCGGTAGTTCGTACTTTCGTTCGTTCGTTCGTTCGTTCGGTCGTTCTTACGTACGTTCAATCGTTCGTTCGTTCGTTCTTTGTTTCGTTCTTT
>NC_069004.1:35936603-35938325 GCF_001194135.2 Octopus bimaculoides
GTTCGTACGTACATGCGTTCATTCGTTCGTTCGTATATATGTACGTACGTTCGTTTGTTCTTTCGTTCTTCGGTACGTATGTACTTACGTACGTTCATTCGTTCGTACGTACCTACGCACCTATGTAATTACGTACGTACGTACTTTCGTTCGTTCGTTCGTTCGTTTGTTCATTTGTTTGTTTCGTTCGTTCGAACGTACGTATGTACTTACGAACGTTCGTTCGTTCTTTCGTACTACGTAGGTACTAACGTACGTTCGTTCGCTCGATCGCTGGTTTGTACGTATGTACGTACGTACCTATGTACGTACGTACGTACGTTCGTTCATTCGTACGTACGTACGTTCTTTCGTTAGTTCGTACGTCAGTTCGTTCGTTCGTTCCAACGTAAGTACGTACGAACGAACAAACGAACGAAAGAACGAACGAAAAACGAACAAAAGAACAAACGAACGTACGTACGAACGAACGAACGAACGAACGAACAAATGAATGGACGAACGAACGTACGTACGTACGAACGAACGAACGTACGTACGTAAGTAGAATGAACGAAAGAACGAACGTACGTTCGTTCGTTCATTCGTTCGTTCGTTCGTCCTTTCGTTCGTGCGTTCGGTCATTCGTTCGTTCGTTCGATCGTTCGTTCTTACGTACGCACTTACGTACGTACGTTCGTTCCTTCGTTCGTTCGTTCATTCGTACGTACGTACGTACGTTCGTTCGTTCGTTATTTCGTTCGTTATTTCATTCGTTGGTTCGTTCGTTCTTACGTACGCACTTACGTTCGTTCCTTCGTTCGTTCGTTCATTCGTACGTACGTACGTACGTTCGTTCGTTCGTTATTTCGTTGGTTCGTTCGTTCGATTGATCGTTCGGACAAATTAACAAAGTAACGAACGAATGTACGTACGTACGTGCGAACGAAATAACGAACGAACGAACGAACGTTATTTCGTTATTTCGTTCTTCTGTTCGTTCGTTTGTACGTTCGTTCATTCTTTCGTTCGATCGTTCGTTCGATCGTTCCTTCGTACGTACGTTAGTTCGTTCATTCGTTCGTTCATTCGTACATACGTACGTTCGTTCGTTCCTTCGTTCCTTCGTTCTTTCGTTCGTCCTTTCGTTCGTTCTTACGTACGTACTTACGTTCGTTCCTTCGTTCTTTCATTCGTACGTACGTGCGTACGTTCGTTCGTTCGTACATTCGTACCTACATATGTTCGTTCGTTATTTCGTTCGTTCATTCGTTCGTTCGTTCGTTCGTTCATTCTTTCGTTCGTTCGTACGTGCGTTAGTTCGTTTATTCTTTCGTTCATTCGTACGTACGTACGTACGTTCATTCGTTCATTCGTACGTACGTTCGTTCGTTCGTTCGTTCGTTCGTTCGTGCATTCGGTCGTTTGTTCGTTCGTTCGTTCTTACGTACGCACTTACGTACGTACGTTCGTTCCTTCGTTCGTTTGTTCATTCGTACGTTCGTTCGTTCGTACATTCGTACCTACGTACGTTCGTTCGTTATTTCGTTTGTTATTTCTTTCGTTCGTTCGTTCGTTCGGACAAACGAACAAAGTAACGAACGAACGTATTTACGTACGTGCGAACGAAAGAACGAACGATCGAACGAACGAACGAAAGAACGAACGAACGAACGCAAAACGTGCAAAAGATCGAACGAACGAACGAACGTACGTACGTACAAACGAACGAACGAACGTACG
>NC_069004.1:35938993-35944197 GCF_001194135.2 Octopus bimaculoides
ATGTGCCTGGGGCCGCAAGTACGTGCCCGGGACCGTTACTACGTTCCTTGGGCCGCCAGAACGTGCCTGGGGCCGCAAGTACGTGCCTGGAGCCGTAAGTACGTGCCCAGGGCCGTCAGTACGTGCCCAGGGCTGTCAGTACGTGCCTGGGGCCACAAGAACGTGTCTGGGGTCGTTAATACGGGCCCTGGGCTGGAAGTACGTGCCTGGTGCCGTGAGTACGTTCCAGGCGCTGCAAGAACGTGCTCGGCGCCGCAACTTGTGGCCACAGACATGTACTTACGGCCCCAGGCACGTAATTGCGGCCCCAGGCGCGTAGTTACTGCCCCGGGCACGCTGTTGCGGCACGAGGCACGTTCTTGCGGTGCCAAGCACCTTCTTGTGGTGCCAGGCACGTTCTTGTGGTCCAAGGTACGTTCTTGTGACGCCAGGCAAGTTCTTGCGACGCCAGGTACGTGCTTACATACAAGAACAACCAATCAGAGTGGTGGACACAACAGGGTCCAAAGATGAAGCCGAAGACTAGCTGTTATCCGCTACGTCCGCACTCATGTATATATAACAGAGAGAGAGGGGAGACATGCTACAAGTGCAAACAGTAAAATAACAGAAAGAAAAAAATTGAAGCAAGTAATAATTCTCCAAAAGGGGATAGACTTCTAAGAAATGATTGTGGAAACCCAACAAACCCACAATTACTCTGACCACATGGGAAAATGTCACTCCATCCTCCTTTTTCAATCCACTGATATGTAAGTGCTGCCAGCCGGGTTTGCCCATGATGTGCGCTGTATAATAAAACGTCTGCACACACTTGTCCAATGCGTGAGCATTGCTGACTTGTGTAATGTTGGTCGGACCCAGCTATCGGTTATGTGCATAGAGAACACCGTCCCGCTACCTTCCTTTTGTTGTCAATGTTCACCCTCATCCCAGAGTATTCTGGAAATTATCGTTGGGCCTCAGCCCAAAAGTCCTTTGGAACCCACCAACAGGTTTTTTTTCGTCCACGCCCAGTCTCCCTGAGAACATTGTCACTCTTGCCAGCCGCTAACTCTGCATAGAACACTAAGATGGAATTTTCCCCTGACCACATTGTTCGACTGGCGGAAGTTTTGAGTGCCTGGCGACACTTTAGACATGCTGCTTTGGTCTATGCTTGATCCAGGTCAGCAACTCTGTTAGCAAGATGAATTGTGGAAAAGTGAGTTTGACAAACAGCGACCATACCTGCTGGCCACCCTACTGGTCACTCGCTCCAGTTCTTCTCCACTTGAGATCTGGCCCAAACCAGTCCCTAAGTAGTTTAATCAGTCTGTCCAGAATCTTATTTTGCCATTGGTTTGTATGGACCTGTTCGTGACAGGAATGAGTAGCGAAAATTATGTGGTCGACTAAACATGTGATTCTTAAAATGATTGAATACCATGCGTTCCACCAAAAATATTAGTGAAATCTATTGTTCTCTTTCCCAGTTTTCATTTCTAAGGAAACAAATTAGAACTTCACCATAGTATTCTACAACCATCTTAATTTTATTAAATACGGCAGTTTGTATCCTCCTTTTTCAGTCTTTGTAATACTCAACAGAAGTTGTCTGACCAGTTGAAGGCACTTTTTTTTTCTGAAAATAGAAGAAGGAATATCGGAATGAAACGACAACGTAGGAAAGAGAACACATACAATGCAATGCGATTCTTTCATTAGGCTGTTTATAGTAAGAATTGGGCATAAAAGACTCTCGCCCCTACCGCCGGACTGAAAATGTACTTAAATACTCGGAAACATGTCTTTTCCGGTGAAGACGACTGAAAGGCAGTGACACAGTACGAGTGCAGTGGAATGAGTGAAGCCAGTATAAAGGAATAACGGAATTGACACTTTTAGAATGAAAGATTTTCTATCAACTTCCGGCAACGCGAGTCTGGAGTTACGTCCCCTTCGTAGGCTGGAGTCGTCAATGGCGGACGAGTTGGATGTGAGCAAAGTGAAAGTTGCCAGACGAATATTTCGGCGTTACAGCATTGTTATCGGTCTACCCGTGATTGTATCTGTGTGCATCTATAAGGACTACACCAGAACACAAGAATACAAACGCAAACAACAAGAAAACAACCTGTAAGGCTACCTTTTCCTTTGACCTCTGCTCGAGTGACCTCAACAAGGCAAATTCATTTGAATTGTTCTGAACTTTTTTTGTGCATTCAGTCAAATAATGTCTCCTTCTTCTTTAGGATTTATGTTTCAGCAACGATGGTGGCCAGTTTATGGCCGAATGGCAGCAGTGATGCTGGTCTATTTCTACGGCAGCTACGAATCGTACAGGTTCGATATTACTCACGCCTCTTCGTTCAGGAATCGAAGCAAATTGTTTGGTGGCCGGGAATTACCTGAAGGGAAAGAAGCTTGGTAGAAAACCCAGGTGATTGAAGGTAAAGAAAACCCGGAGAACTATTTTGTTTCCCATTTTTCTCCAGCCTTCTTACAACACTGGAATTCAAATGTAGAACTCTGCGGACATATTTCGCTATGAATGTTAAAAGAGTTTGTATTTAAAACATTCTTGGATTGAAAACAGTTTTTTGTTCTTTTTGTCTTTCAATCATTTCTTTGTTGCTTTGTTCATAATTTCTGCAAACTTTCAATCACATGTATTGAAACTCCATCTCACCCTCTTTATGTTCTCTATAAACAGGGAAATCATTGACCGAATCCTTCTTTAAGCACCCCTTCATGTGCTAAAACGACAGCTAATAGCCCTTAAATCACACACAAAATTATTTTTGTATAATCATTAGAATTCTAGTGTGTAGAACATAAATTCGGAAAAATTTTCTGAAAATTCCCCCAAGATAAAAAAAAAAAACTCATTGTGTGTGTAACCTAGAATTCCACCTATTTGATACGGTCATTTTAACTGTTGGGAATTTTTTATATTGCTTTATTTTGTATATTTGGCAATCTTTAGGTATAAGTAAACGACGTCCTTCAACCCCGTTTTTTAGCCTAGCTTTTTGTTTTAAATCTTTGTCATAAGCGAACGTTGTGTGGGTGAATGACATCGTTTACTTATACCGAAAAACTGCCAAGCGAGAAAAATCAGAGGCCATGAGTTTTTGTATGATCTCCTTCTACACTGGTAATGATTAATGTTTGAATTTATGCATGATATACATACACCCTCATCATTATTTTAACGTCTACTTATCCATGCTTAAATTGGCCGAGAGGAAATTCGTTGAGGAGGGAGTTTCGAATCAGGACACCCATATTAAGTTGAGTTTTCTTCGTTTTCGCGAAACTTTTTCCAATTTCTTTTTCTCCCACCACACACCTCTGGAAATTATTTAGGGAGGGTAAAATTTTTTGAAAATTTATGGTATCTTTTTCATCTGGCCCATTTTTTGGTATCATACACTTAAAAACCTCTATGATAAAAAAAAAAACTTTTAGAAAGTATTCTCAGACGAAAAGGTGTTGTTTCTCGCACATTCTACGACAACAGAGTACCATCATCGTTTCTTTGTCACCTTGTATTGATGTTTTTCAATATTATTCTCCCCATAAACACATTATATATTATGTTATTGCAGAAGTAACACACTGGTTTTGTTTAGCTCAAGTGGTCCGTTGATGGGAATTAACAACAAAAAAATTGTTATATAAGTTTTTAACCCCCCCCCCCCTTCGCACCAAGTGAGGCGTGTGTATATAAGAAAAAGCATATTTACTAACAAAAGTATACTATTAAAATCAGTCATCTTTTACATTCCTTTTTGTGAATGACTTCAGGTAAATCACAGCAATGACCTTCTCAGGTTCTCCAGTATTTTAAAAGTATAATAGAAAAGGTGGGTGGGGTTTTTTTTTTTTTTTTGTCTGTTTTTATGGCACAAATGTGCTTTTAGGGAGAAAAATATTGAAAAACAGCAGTACATATAAGATTGACAAAGAAACGAGGAAAGTACCAGGTGGCTGTGGCATGTGCTAGAAACAAGTCACACACACCTTTTCATCTGAAAGTGTTTTCAATTTTTTTTTTTTTTTTACTGAAAAGGCTTCTCCCATGGTTTTTAAGTTTTGTTAAGGGAAAGTTACTCGAGATTGTCGATTCATTCGTCTACCTTGGAAGCTCTGTTCAAAATGAAGGAAATCTTGATACAGAAATACAGCTGCAAATTCAAAAGGCTGCAAAAGCATTTGGTGTCTTGGAGTCACGCGTTTGGTGCCAGCGACATATAAATAAGAATACAAAGCTGGCTCTTTACAAATCATTTGTCTTACAATCCCTGTTGTACTCCTGTAAAACTTGGACTTGTTATGAAAGGCATTTTAAACTGTTCAAACAATTCCACCAAAAATGCCTTCATTGCATTTTAATAATTAAATGGAGTTCTTTTACACCAAACACATATGTGTCCTTGCATCTGCAGGCATCACCTAAATTAAAGCTATGATTTTGAGGAATCAATTGAGATGGTGTGGCCATGTTCGAATGGCAGATGAACGCATGCAGAAACAGCTGTTTTATGGTGAGCTTGCAGAGGGGAAAAGCTATCGGCGTAAACCTAAAAAAAGGTTTAAGGATGGCATAAGGACTACTATGAAGTCACTTGGAATGGTTGCAGAAGATAGAAAAACCCTTGCTTCCAATTGAGGTGGATGGCAAACAAAGGAGTGGAGCGAAAGAATTTGAAGAGGCCAGGATAACACAAGTATGACTCAGAAGAGATCTAAGGAAGAATGTAACGATCGAGAAGGTGAATCACAACGACCTTTCTTTGTGCACAATCTGTGACAGACCATGCCTGTCTTTGGCTGGACTCAAATCTCATCTGCGAATGCATGGAAGACGAACCTCCACCAACTATTCCGCCTATATGTCTGTGCATACCTTTGAATGCAGTGTATGTCAGAAGATTCACAAATCCAACAGAGGCCTCAAGAGGCATTTTAAGATCCACAAAGAGCAGAACTTACCTGCAGGTCTTGGTGGTCCAAATCAGAGGTGCAATCTCTGTGGGTGTCTTTTCAGAACATTGGTTTAAAAAGCCACATCAAAAGCCATGATGGTGCTAAGGTCTAAGTACAGGAGGTGGTCAAACTCTGTATAAGGAGTAGACAACCACCATATGTATGTGTATATATATGTATATGTGTGTGTGTGTGTGTGTGTGTGTATATATATATATATATATATATAT
>NC_069004.1:35944207-35944700 GCF_001194135.2 Octopus bimaculoides
TATGTGTGTGTGTGTGTGTGTGTGTGTATATATATATATATATATATATATGTGTGTTTATATTTGTATATATATATATATATATATAGGTAATACAGAACCCTGAAGACACTATGCACCTGCAATGTGAGCTGGATGAAATATACAAGTGGGCTGAAAAGAATAGCATGCAGTTTAATGCTGAAAAGTTTCAAGCCCTTGTGCTATCAGCATGCAAAACTAAATTTGTATATATATATATATATATATACAATAGTATTAATTTTAGCCTTAAATGGGAAATTATAAGAAAAGCTCAACCTTATAGAAATAATAGATATGGATGTGAATTGTGTTCTATGGAAATATATGAAATTTTTAAACTTAGGAACAATCCTAATCTAATCAATAATAGATTAGACCTTAGGGTATCATGTGTGCATTGCTCTACTCGCACTTTTAAATTTTTTAAAAAATAGGACTTTTATTTAAATAACTAAAGTTATCAATTTAT
>NC_069004.1:35945702-35946122 GCF_001194135.2 Octopus bimaculoides
GTACTGCAATCACTTTTGAAATCCGTGTTGCTTATTGTTTGATTTTAATCACCCATCCTTTTGGGATGTGATATTTGGGTGCCTTCGCATAAGTACCATATTCAAGCCTTGAATCTCTCTCTCTCTCTCTCTCTATATATATATATATATATATATATATATATATATGTGTGTGTGTGTGTATGATCGGGTTGTTGGCGACTAAACTGGCAACCCCACCAGGCTTGCTTGGTGGGGTGGGTGCTTGTTGAACACCCTGCTGGACAAAAAATAAGACCTGTCAAAGGGCAGAGGAATCACAATGCAGTCAATGGCCATTCAACTACGTGTGTGTGTGTGTGTGTGTATTGTATATATAGCATTTTAAACTGTGTGTGTATTGTATATATTGTATTTCAGCATGTGTGTGTGCATATTGTA
>NC_069004.1:35946132-35947190 GCF_001194135.2 Octopus bimaculoides
TTGTATATATTGTATGTCAATTTTATGTATTCCATATCATGTTTTATATATTGTTTGTTTTTTTAATATCTATTTTATCCAGCCTATGGCTGTATCTTGCGTGGGGACAGAAATAATTGGACTGAATATCTGATTGTGTGGTTAAACCATTGGGCGTGAAGGACCCCTAGCCTTTGTGAAGGGCATCCTTCTAGGAGACGGCAACTCAGGTAACTGGGATAACTCCGACATAAAACCTGCGGCTCAGTGGTTACCGATGACATTGACGTGTTCGTCTTTTCGGGTTATGGCTACTGTTGCTTAGTGAGCGGGATTGACTGTGCATTTTAAAAATAATCTTCTTGCACAGGCACTGCACAATAACAACATAGTTAATTAATTAATCAATCAATCTATCTAACTAATTGATGATTGTTGATGGTGCTAGGAGTCTCAACCGAATGGCTGGCTGTAGCCTTAAAAAGCAAACAATCAATGATGTCCCAAAACAGTATAAAAATAAACGGCAGTAAGGACTCTGGAACCACATCAAATGAAAGAGTCTGGCCTGGTAGGGGCTCCAGAGCTTCATAGTCTGAACCCAGCTATCATTGTGCTACTGTGATAGAACCAAATAAAATATTGGCTGTTGGAATGTACGGACACTACTTGACCGCGAGTCCTGAGAATGTCCTGAACGAAGAACTGCTCTTATTGCAAAATGATGCCAAGGGTTTGTACTCTTATGTTAAGGAGGTATATGGTCCCAAATCAAAAGAGATCTAAGGAAGAATGTAACGATTGAGAAGGTGAATGACAATGACCTTTCTTTGTGCACAATCTGTGACAGACCATGCCTGTCTTTGACTGGACTCAAATCTCATCTGCGAACGCATGGAAAACGAACCTCCACCAATTAGTCCGCCTATATGTCTGTGCACACTTTTGAATGCAGTGTATGCCAGAAAGTTTGCAATTCCAACGTAGGCCACAAAAGACATGTTAAGATCCAAAAAAAGAGCAGAACTTACCTGCAGGTCTTGGTGGTCCAAATCAGCAGTGCAATTTATGTGGGTGTC
>NC_069004.1:35947200-35948312 GCF_001194135.2 Octopus bimaculoides
AGAAGGTGAATGACAATGACCTTTCTTTGTGCACAATCTGTGACAGACCATGCCTGTCTTTGACTGGACTCAAATCTCATCTGCGAACGCATGGAAAACGAACCTCCACCAATTAGTCCGCCTATATGTCTGTGCACACTTTTGAATGCAGTGTATGCCAGAAAGTTTGCAATTCCAACGTAGGCCACAAAAGACATGTTAAGATCCAAAAAAAGAGCAGAACTTACCTGCAGGTCTTGGTGGTCCAAATCAGCAGTGCAATTTATGTGGGTGTCTTTTCAGAACATTGGTTTAAAAAGCCACATCAGAAGCCATGAAGGTCTAAGTACAGGAGGTGGTCAAACTCCGTATAAGGAGTAGACAACCACCATATATATATATATGTGTGTATATGCATGCATACATACGGTGTTCTTTTGCATTCATAATAAGATAAATATGTATAAATTATAAAAATAATTCTAAAAATATACAGTACTGTACCGCTACTAATGCCTGGATTTTCACCTATTGCAGTGGGTTTTGTAACGCAACAGGCACAATAGTCAATAGATTACTTACTCTCTCTCTGTGTATAAACATACATATACCTACACATATATATTTATACTTGCACTTATATAGATATGTATATAAGGCACAGGAGTGGCTCTGTGGTATGTAGCTTGCTTACCAACCACATGGTCCTGGGTTCAGTCCCACTGCGTGGCACCTTGGGCAAGTGTCTTCTACTATAGCCTCGGGCCTACCAAAGCCTTCTGAGTGGATTTGGTAGACGGAAACAGGAAGAAACCCGTCATGTATATATATGCATATATATATATGGGTATGTACATATATTATATATATATATATATGTTTGTGTGTCTATTTGTCCCTTCAGCATCGCTTGACAACCATTGCTGGTGTGTTTGCGTCCCTGTAACTTAGCGGTTCGGCAAAAGAGACCAATAGAATAAGTATTAGGCTTACAAAGAATAAGCTCTGGGGTCGATTTGCTCGACTATAAAGGTGGTGCTCCAGCATGGTCGCAGTCAAATGACTGAAACAAGTAAAAGAGTACATCTACATTTATGTGCGTATCTATATATATATATATATATATATATATA
>NC_069004.1:35948322-35955307 GCF_001194135.2 Octopus bimaculoides
ATGAAAAAGCCTGTTTACTTGAGTCACTGAACTTGCTGGAAATACCAGTGAAACTCTGTTGGCTGTCATCCTCTACCTTAAAGATATTCACATTGAATTTCAGAAATGCTGCATCTACAAAATGGTTGGTTATAGTTACTGTGCTGTAAACACACCAATCGTAGTTGGTGTTTGGTCAGGGTTGACCTGCAGTTAAATGAACCAAAGCAGAAGAGGGCAAAAAAAAAACACATTGAAAAAGATTTTGTTTAAGTTTTTACTTTAATAAAAAATTTAAGGTGTTTTTTTTTCGTCAAATATTTAGATTTTATTTTTTTTTCATTCACTTTTCAGCCCACACCCTCCCCAACCCTTATACTCCCCCATTTTTGTTTTTAAATGTCATTTTCTGCATTTCAGGGTAAAATTGTCACCTTTTTTCCACGGGCTTTTTTTTTTTATTTTTAGGATATATTTATATATATATAGATATATATATATAAATATTTAATATTTTATTTTTTCAATATTATAAATTAGTAGAAAAAAAAAAAAAACTTCAAAATACTGTTTTTAGCTGTTATGTCAGTCTGTCTGTGTCTGTTCTGATCCCTGCAGTTGTTCCGTTTGTTATATTTACTTTCTTTTTCTTCTTATTAACATCATTTACATAGAATTAATCTCTCACATGCAAAGTAAAAGATAAAAATTACGCTTTCACCATGAAAAAGTGATGATGGAGCAGAGGAGTGACAACCACCACTCCCGACCACCACCTATTCTCTAAACCCTTTTGACTTCCAACTTTCTAGTCTCCCTGCCCCTTTTTAACACACCACCTTGTGGCACCACTGACCACAGCCAAAGAGCACAAAGTAATGTGTGTGTGTGTTCCTATTAAATGTGAGAGAGAGAGAGACAAACAACCACAATAAGAGGACTTCTCTCTCTCTCTCTCCAATGACTTATGCAATCTTTAGAGAGTGTCAATGATCCCTGTGTGCTTGGCTGTTCTTAAAAGCCAGCTGTAAATTACTATCTCTTTATATTCTCTATTTAAATTAAAAGTTTTGTTTTTCCATTTTCTATTTTAATCTGAGATGACATTAAGATTCCCCTTGTGAACCTAGCAACCAACAAATTGTTAGACACCCGCAAAAATGGAATGGGGGTTACAGATGAATTAAGATGGTCTGTTATTGATGGGAAGAGTGTGTGTGTGTGGGGGCTAAAGGATTATATATGTGGCTGTGTATAATGTACAGTTACACAAAAACGACTGAGTGTGTAGTGTAGGTGCAGTATGTGTATCTGATCCTGAAACAGACATGGCTTTTTGTAGCTTTTAAAATATATATCTACTCCATCCATTCAAATTGGGCTCTGAAAACACCTCAATCTCCAACACCACCCCACTATAGAAAGAATCTTAAATGGGTTTTTTTTTTTCTGTATTCCACGGGACAAAAAATTCCACTGAGGTAGGATAATTTTTCAAGGCAGGAATAATAGTAATATATTTAAGATAGTTAAGAGGCTACAGAGAGGTTAGTTGGTTTTTATCAATTGCAGAAGGATGAAAGACAAAAGTTGACCCTGGTGGAATCTGAACTCATAAATAGCAGGAACAGAGGCTGCAAAGTAGTTTCGGATGATTCTGCCAATCCATTGCCCTTCATTTCTAACATGGGCATTAAGGACACAAATTTGGGGGCGGGGTTTAAACTGACCTCAGGTATTTGACTAGTACTTATTCTATCGACCCTGGAAAGACAAAAGGCAAAGTCAGTCTCGACTGGATTTGAACTCAGAATGTAACGGTCCAATAATGTTTCTAATATAGGCACAAGACTTGAAATGTGTGGGAAGTAGATAAGTCAACCACATCGACCCCAGTACTTGGATGGTTCTTTATTGACCCTGAAAGGATGAAAGGCTAAACTAACCTTGGCAGGGCTTGAACACAAAAAGTCAGAAGAAATAACTGCAAGGCATTTGGTCTGATACTAGAATAATTCTGCTAAACCCCTGCAGTAATAAGATGTATATACTGAGCACACTTCTGCCTATTACACACCATGCACTTGTAACGTAATTCTATACTGAACACTTAGTGTATTTTTATTTTTATTCCTTATTTTCTTTCGGGTATAAGAAACAAAACTAATTTTGCTAGAATTGCCCCTCCTCCACATTCCACTTTGACTAGGGATGAAATAGAGTTCACGAATTTCCTAAGAAAGAGAAAGTGGGGAAAGAGAGTCACAGAATACAAAGATTGTACAATTCGTCCGAGTTGACTTCAAATTGGCAAGAAAATGCAAGAAGCTTTAACAAAAGATCTCAGGTTCAGTGGGAAAGGATCTCAACAAGTAGTTAGCTGGGATCAGTAGCTGCTTAGGTAGTCCTTTACCTTCTCAATCACTGCAGAATGCAGGTATGAGGGTAAGATTTAACATTTTGAAAATTGGGCAGCTTTCTGCTCCTGAGAACTTGGAAAGTATTTCCAACCCCTACCCACTTACTCTAATTATGCACAGAAGATTGGGAAAATTAAGCAGGAATTACTTTTTATTAATTAGTAAACAACGGAACAAAATAAAGAGAAATGAAAATACTTCTAAAGATATTTTTAAGTTGAGTATCAGTTGGGGGGAGTGATAAAAAGGGTCAGAGTAAGGAAATGGTGGTAGGTAGAGATAATGTTGGATAAGTGGTGGTGGGGTTAAGGTTAAAGAAGTTTTGGTGTGTGATGAAGAGACTGTAGAAGTGGTGGTGGTGGTGGTGATGGTAGCATTATTCTTTCTTCCCCACCATCTCCCCCCCTCCCTTTTTTTTTTAGCAGCCATCTTAACAACTGTAATAAAAGTGTATAATATGCTTAGATAAAATTATTTATCTAGGATTTTCATCTTAATGGTTGTGTGTGAGCTTGTATGCCTGCATGCACGTATAAGGGCATTGATCTATTCTTTTCCTCCCACCATCCAATTATTGCAACTAGTTTTAATTTGTTGGTCTCTTAACCTGATTTTTTGGGGTCTTTTTCTTCTATGAGCTTTTAGCCACAGTCATTCATCATCATAAACTAACCCTAATTAATAACCATTCATTATTATCATGTTTGAATTTGTTAACAAGAGGTTCAACTTGCGGCAATATGTCATAAGCCAAACCTCTCTTTAATAAGGGACATTAGTTTTTTCTTGCCTTTATAGGCAAGCTTCATGTTCTCAATGAGCTGGTTGAACTGTATGTGACCGTCGTGGGCGAGTGAGAAGGTCTCACGAGCTTTGCCGAGGAAATCTATAAAGTCCCCATAGTGGCGTGGACTGATGTGCGTTAGCTTGGAGTGGGTGGTGTTGATGTATGCGCATATGGCAGCCTCCATCAACTGGCGGAGCGGTGCCTTGTCATAGGAAAGCAACTTCATTGACCGGCGTTTGCCTTCTGTGCTTGCAACACCTGGTGCAGTTAGTGTGCATCGGCGCAGGATGTCAGACAGGACAATTGCACACTGTACGTTCTTGACAAGCAGTGGAATCATGTTGGTCAATTCTGATTTGCCAAGTGAGTGGCTGAGAGCGCATGCCCAGTGAATGTCATTGATGGCCGGATGAGTGTCCTGGTTGTAGGCCAGGTGAATGTTTTTCATGGCAAGAAGAGCTAGTTTGTAGGCACGATGTGGGTAGCCGCGGTGGTCCATGTAACGAGCTATGGTGAACAGCTGCGTCGAGTTCATCACATGGGTTGCAGCCTCTATCACAATCTGGTAGGCCGTCTCGAATGCAATGGGGTCCTTTTCACAGAGGGTTAGGGCACAGAGAGCACAGCTTGGTGGATCTTTGTTGGCACACTGCAAAGCCAAGTTGCGGGCACATTTGGCAAGATCTTCTTGTTGCTGGTAAGTGAGGTTAAGTTGAATCACAGTAGCTGGAGACATAATTGTTGTAGCAACAGTCGCTAAATATTGAATCAGAAAAAAATAAAAAAATAATTGTATCATAAATTCAAATTTCAATAAATATAAAAACAAAATTATTTTCAAATATAATTTGAATATTCTCTGCATAATAAAAGAAAGGAGAGAATGATGCACATCACTCCCTCCCACTGTCTCTAACACACCACTCTTTCCACCTTTGTCTTCACTACACACATACATACATGGCAAAAAGCTATCAGTTTTACCTGTGGCCTCCATCGGTGCAAAGAGCTGAAACCAGTTCTGCATAATGCTGGTGAGGGCTGCAACACCAACTTCTGTAGCACACGTCACTAACCAACGTACCATCTCCCTCCGACGCCAGTTTAGTGTTGTCAGAGTCATCCTCATCACCTGGTGGAGGAAATGGAACAATGTAAAGGGCGGGGCAATGATAAAGGACTTAGAGGGAACGAGAGTGAGAGAGAGACCGACAAAATGGTTAGTGCCCAATGAGCAACTCACCTGTAAACCGAGTTCAAATGCAGCATTTAAGACATGTACATGTTTGTGGCTGTCAACAGGGGTTGCTATTTTGAAAGCCTCTTGAGCAAGCTTGAACAACTGGGATGAACTGTGAATATGCATCTCAGCTGATTCAAGCACTGTCCGCAATTGCCGGTGGTCACCTGAAAGAGTACAAGCATAGTTGTTATTCATTAGAAAGATGGATGGAACAATACACTGTTATGAGAAGGTTACTTTAATAGAGTTCCCAGATTTTTTTAATGGCATTTTTCTTTATTTTCTTGGTCTGGAGGAAGAAGCAATACCTGTGGCCTTGACAGGTGTTGTGAGACTAATGAGATGGAAACAATAAACTAAGACCATTAACTGTCATTTTAAACTTGTAATTCTTCACCTGTAAGAAAGACATAGTTCTTCTCCAGAAAAGCTCTATAGAACTCATATCTTACTAAGAATAGTGGGGGATAAGAAGAGGGACTACAGAGGAAATGGCTTGAGAGGAACCAACCCCAAGATACAGAGGCCATTGTGGTCGTGATACAGAAAGGGAACAAGTTTGTGGCCAGAGGCTGAAGCACGTCGTCTATGAGTTAGAAATGAAAGAGAAACAATCTTACTTTTAGCGTGGGCCAAGAGTGTTGAGGCGAGTTGGCATTGTTGAGCTTCAATATGACCAAGGACAAACCATCGTGGGATACGATGTAACACAACAGGGGCCATATTATTAACTACATCAAGGTCTTCATCTTCATGCTCCAGAATGGGCAATCTGCCAATAACAAGAAGTGATAAATGTAAATGTGTATATCCAAGTGGATGTGTATGTCTGCATGCAAATTTGCAGATGCACATATCTGCAACTACATTAATATATTTGTGTAAGTGTGCATGTGTGTACACTTGTTAATTCACAGGTAAAAACAATGACTATAGCACTTACCTCATGGCACGTAGTCCCACCCTGAATGCAAGGGCATGGTCATAGTTGATGAGGTTCAGGAAGAGGTACTGGGCAAACGTATGCATGGGGTAACTCTCTGTGTGTACCCCTAAACCTAGCCCACTTGTTGGGCCACCTAAGAAGAAAATAAAACAGGCATATTACTTTGCAAGGTTTTTTTTTACACACACACATGCAACCAGAGTAAGAATGGGTTGGAAAAAGGTTCAGCAAGCTGCAACTGCCATTGGCAACAAAGGTCTTTCCCCACACAGTAAGCAAGACATGGGACCTGAATGAAGAAGACATAGTACAAAATGGGCTGAAGAATATATATATACATCTATATATATATATATATATATATATATATATATATATATATATATATATATATATATATATATATATATACATGTACATATACTGAGACCCCTTTCAGTCATGACTGACCATGGGATTGCACCTAGAAAGTTACCCTCCCAGGCACAAGTCCGGGCAAGGTTGTTTATGGAAGACCAGCAGTCGCCCATGCATACCAGCCTTTTCACATGTGGACACAAAAGCTCAGCCTCAACTGTTTGATTTTAGAAAGCACACAAGCCACTCACCTTCCAGAAGAAGAACAGCCTGTTTTCTAAGGATGGCAACTAGAGTTGTGTCGAGTTCAATCTCTTGGAGCTTTGCTATCAGTTTATCCTCTTGTTTGCAAGCTTTTTCCTGTGCATACAGACCAGTAGGCATCAATTGCTGATGGCCAAGACCTATAAAACAAAGACAAAACAGAGATTTGAAACTTTCATCTATGAGGATACAATCATTTAATGTCTGGCCCAGTGAGAGTGGTTGAATATCAAAGCAATCAAACTCTGTGATGAGAAGCCCTAAAATTCACTCCATAATTGCCCACGGGCATATAGCATAGTGGTTAAGAGCACAGGCTACTAACCCCAAGATTCTGAGTTCGATTCCAGGTAGTGACCTTAATAATAATAATATCGAAGAATATCTTAGGAATGAGAACCCAGGTTTGAAATTTCCCCAAGACACCTGATGAAGGCTGGAGGGTATATCAGCTGAAACGTGTTAACAAACAAAATGAGGACAAATATCTGTCAAATGTAAACATTCAATTCTTTAAAACAAAACCTAAATGTAGATATGTTAATAAAAAAAAAAACAAACAACAATAGAATGAACAAATCAATAAAAAGTCGTGAAATGCAGTGAGCAAGGTTCAATTCTTACCAATGAGAGCCACTTCTAGGGCAAGAGTGAGGTAAGATTCGTTCCGGTCTCGACATTTGGGGATAGCCACATGTTTATATTTCTGGCTACCAACATTGGTATGGGTGCTGTGGTTATTTGGAAAGGTACTGAGGTGGTGGTTGGTGTTGTTGTTGAGGATGTTGTTATTGCTGAGGATGTTATTGCTGATGATGTTGTTGATGATGATGTTGGCATTGTTATTGTTGCTGTTGTTGTTTGTGACTCCGTTACTTCCAAATGAATACCAATTCGATGTTAAGTCACCTGTAAAAACCAGAAAGAGAGGAGTCACAGCAAAAGAATGAGGGTGGGGGGATGACGGTTGTACTTGAGTGACAAATATT
>NC_069004.1:35955348-35956808 GCF_001194135.2 Octopus bimaculoides
TAGATATTGCAATAACGAATAACAGAACCACAAATAAAATTTATTTATTGCCCACAGGGATTAAGTCGATTACATCGACCGCAGTGCGTAACTGGTACTTATTTAATCGACCTCGAAAGGATGAAAGGCAAAGTCGACCTTGGCGGAATTTGAACTCAGAACGTAACGGCAGATGAAATACCACTAAGCATTTCAGCCGGCATGCTAACATTACTGTTATCCTTATCAGAAGCATCACTACTACTATTTACCTGTCTGGCTACTGGTATCATCAGTGACACGAGAAACCTCAGCCAAAGTATCAAAGAGGATACCAATGGGGTTGAGAGGATGACCAATCCAACCTTCCTGGTCAGTTTGTTGCTGTTGTGATGATGTCTTGTATCCAGTAACATCATCATTTGAACCTGGGATACCAGCTAGACCCCAACAGATCAGATTGTATCTTTGGTTTCTGTTCGACTGGGATGAAGTAGATGTAAGCAATGCTGAAAAGGACAAATTTAATATATATAAGATCTTTACAGAGAGACAGACAGAAACATGCAACTATCAATCTACGCATACACAGATACAGAGCATCCAACAATTGCACAAAGCTTTCAAAACTAATTGCAATGAATCAACTGATTTTTTATCAAGGGCTGACTGGAATTTAGGGGAGAGAGAGAGAGTGTGTGTGTGTTATGTAAAATTTTTAATAGAAATAACATTTTAGTCAATTTCAGGCCAAGGGGAGTAACTCTTGTTACTTCAGGGTGGAACCGCTCCTCTATTGTTTTACATGAAAATATGTATCAATGCACTCATTTAACAACTGTTTTCCGTACTGGCCTGGACCAGTGCTTGTTCATGTCATGGTGACCAAGTTCTATGGAAGAGTGCCTAGCCTATTGTCAGCCACTGAACAGAATTTAATAGATATATTTTCTCATGACACTAATACTAGAGAGATTCTCTAGTTCACCAGTCACATACATCAGCACATACACATGGATACAACTTTATACACACATACAAACGTATCCATGTATTTATATACACAAAATCGTAACTGAGCACAAAGATGCTCACAAACACACATAATATGATCAACATCAAGAGTTTTTATAAAGAGAAGATTCCAAACTAAGACATGTATTTTGGGGAGAGAGCATCAGACAAATCAGGATGGATAACAATGAGAGAAAGAGGAGAGTAAGGAGAGAGAGAGAGGAGAGTGAGGTTACCTTCGGGTAACTGCTGTAGACGGTATTTGTCTTGATTGAGACGCTGTTGTCTCTTCATTGTTCGAACAATGACCACAGCTAAACGTAATGCTTCTTTCATGTAACCATGGGAACGCAATGCATCAACTCGGGCACAAGCTATCGGAATGGGCTCTATTGCAAAGAAAAAAAACAAAACAAAATATCATCCATAAATCAAGCACCATATCTCATCCAATATATATATATATA
>NC_069004.1:35956858-35959194 GCF_001194135.2 Octopus bimaculoides
TTTTTTTTTATACACACACATGTCATCTAATACACTGAACTGCAAAAGAAACACGAAATGTGTGTGACTGTGAAATATGTTTTAATTTCATTATGTCAGAGATAAGTTTTAATAAATCTGATAAAGTCAAATTCTTGGATGCACTCTGACCACAGTCTATGGGTCGTTGTCATGTGTTCTGGTAGTGGGTTGATCCAGCACATTGAGATTGTAGGGTGTGACATGTTCAATATCATGTACACCCACCCTGGGTGTTCAAAACAGCCATTCACCATCGGTAGATGGAGTGCATGAGGCAGTTGACAAAAGCCATTGGCAGCTGTGCCTAGACCTTGAGGAAAGCTGCTTCCGGTTCCATATGAGTTGTCAGCCTTGGGACCACCTGGTTCAGCCATCTCTGGATTTCATTGCACAAGTGTTCAATTGGGTCCAAATCTGGGCCCAGAGCCATCTATGGCATGGTTCTGATGTTGTGCTGATGCAGAAAGCCCATGGTGACCTTGGCTGTGTGAGAGGGAGCATTTGTCCTGCTGGAACACATGACTCTGGTGACATGTGAAGTCTTAGGATCTTGTCAACGTAGCTCTGGGCCATTCCCTCTGCCTGTACCAGCATTTTGGAACACATGGGGCCCAATTCTTTGATTCAGGCCTACAGTACCCCCAAACCATGATGCTTTGGCCCCTGCCCCCCACACGTCTCTCTCCATGATACAATCAGCTGATAGCTTGTTCTCTCTGCGCTGTTGACATCTGGGTCATAACTAATGCATCCAAATTACAACTACCAGGAAGAACGCGGTTCAAGTTGATCTTGATACCCATTACCTCCACGAGATGCACGTGCATTTCAGTTTTCATGACACTTGTTTACAACTGCCACCCACGGCATTCAACGCAGCTGTGTTTTGGAGTCTCGTTTCAGGGAAAGTTGAAAGGTTACTTGCAATTTGGGTCTCAGCCATTAACCAGCATGTCTTGGAATATTTACACTTACATCCCAGAAATACATTTTCAGAATTTACCATATAAAAATTGACATTTGAAAAACTCATTTCTTTTGCAGTTCAGTGTATACGCCCCAAACAAACCTTTTAATATATAGTTGAGATTAAATCAATTGTACAATAGATATTTTATTTTATTGACTTTGGAAGAGCAAAAAATAAAATTGGTCAAATGTAGAAATTAGAAACAAAACTATTGGCATTTTTCTGGCACTCTACTGGTTCTATCATATGCAGATCATCACCACCACTATCATCATTTCTTACAGTTAGTGGTAGTGGTTTAATTGATTATATTAACTCTTTGATTGGAACCTATTGATACAGAAAAACAAGAAAAATTTGACCTCTGATTGAATTGCAAATATCCATATCAAACACTGCAAAGCATTTTGTTTGACCCATCACCTTCACCACAACAACAATAATTTCTTATTCAGGTACAGGGACAGCAATTCTGAGGGAAGGATTATTTTAAGCCTAAACGGGTTTTATTCAATCATTTAACCCCAGTTCATATTTCAGATTGCCAACTTATTTTATTGATTAATATTTAGCTACCAGCTAAATTACATTTTTATTCTTTACATAAAGAAGTGTAACTCATCGCATTGGTTTGCACTCACAAAATATTTGCCAATCCTAAGTAAACTTTATTAGAAAAAATGTACCTAGTGAGAGCTTATAGTTAGGGGTAGAAAACAGAAACCTTACCGTGCCACAGTGCCAGACCCTGAGAATCAAACAAATGAGAATCCCACTGATCCTCGTGGTAACCACAGTCTTCACTGAGGATTAGCTGAAGGTGTCGATCATCCCAAGTCAATCGACTGGCTTCGAGTGCTCGATGAAATATTGTACGCGGTTTTAATCGAGTTGGCCTTTGTGAAGAACCTACAGAGTAAAGACACGACAGCGAGACAAGTGAAAACAGAAGAGGATGGCAGGATTCAAGGGGACAACAATTATGTAAAGAGGGAGGGAGAGAGAGAGAGAGATGAACAATTTTCTAACAACAAAGGACAAAAACAATATAAAATAGCATTGAACTGAGGACCTTGCAATAGGGATCTTAATCATTCAGTCATGTTGCATCCATTATATATATATATATATATATAATAATATTAGGGACAAAATCCAAAATTACAGGTAAAAACTCAATTAAAATCAATTTATAAAAAATTAAAATTAAATTGAGCTTTATAGATAAAATATATATAAAAAATATATAGTTTTAGGGAAAATAACCAAGTTTCAAGAACTCATCGATGAAAATCCACCATCACATATAGAAAAATTAACAATTAAAAGCACAATAAATGAGTAT
>NC_069004.1:35959771-35969038 GCF_001194135.2 Octopus bimaculoides
AAAAAAAAAAAAAATATATATATATATATATATATATATATATGAGAGAGAGAGAGAGATGTACACATCCAAACACCTAAGTAGACTTTCAGAAAACACCACCAAATAAAGTAACAGTAATGAGTGGAGTATATTACCAACCTGGGTTTTCTTCAGAATTTTCCACTTCCTCTTGCTGCTGCTGTACATTATCTACCTGCTGTCCATCTGCATCCTCAAGAGGACAGAGAGGGACAGATGACCACTGTTGCAACAGTAGTTGCCACTGTTCCTTCTCACTACTGTAACAGTTGGGGTTCAGAACTATACACACCCACAGAACACCTGAAGAGAAACAAAGGCAAGTATAGAAGTTATTAGGGAACTAGAGGCATTCAGAGGACATTTGAAGGAGAGATGAGGGTATGTGTGTGTGTGTGTGTGTGTGAAGCCATGGCTGTATAGTTAAAAAGCTTGCTTCCCAAACACGTGGTTTCAGGTTCAGTCCATGTGCAGGGCATCTTGGGAAAGTGTTTTCTAAAGGCCTGGGGGTGATAAAAACTGTGAGTGGGTTTGGTAGACGGAAACTGAATGAAGCTTGTTTACATATATATATATATGTATAGTCCGGATAGAAACTTTGCAGTGTGCTTTCCAAAATTCCTCTTTGGGTAACGGCAACCAAATGCTATCATACAATGGTGGTACCTCCATCACTGGAGATATTGGGTTCATGCATAATTATTGCAGCTATTTTTCAACAAAAACATCTTTAAATGATGGTCTGACTGTCTGCCAAGCAAATGGGAAGCAGTAATTGAAGCGGATGGTGAATATGCTCCGGAAGAATCATTCAAAGATGATTTTGTTACATGTTGTTATTGTTTTTATTGAATAAAATTTGAAAAAAAGCCACAATAATAATGCACCAACCCAATATATGTGGGAATTCGGAAACACCCATGGAATATATTCAAAAATATTCATAAGATGGATTGAACAAGCTTTATTACATATCACTGCAACTGTTTCAACACACCATTACCCGATGTTCATTATTGCTGAATGTTACAAATGTTACAACATTGGATCAATAAATATCACTTAGCAATAGAGATTAAAGTTATTATTACTACAATTAATAGTATTATGCAAAAAATAATAATTACGATAATCAGAATTAATTTTATCAACAGGAGTATCACTACTATTAGTATTATTACCCATCACCCATCTGCATCACGTAACCAAACCAGCACAGTCTCCTCTCTTACACACTACAACCGAAGTCTATTATATCCAGTTTTCCTCTTAAATCACTCACATTTTGTTGTGTGTGCACACTGACATTACCCATCCAGCAGAGCATGTTAGCTTCATTTCTTTCAAGCCTTCCCATGTCTTCCTGTAGTCAAAGCCCATGTTTCACCGCCATGTAGCATGGCAGTACATACGCAAGTATCATACCATCTGCCTTTCACTCTGAATTTTGCCCAACCCATTCTCATCCTAGGAACCACACTTTCAGAACTTCCTCCTCCACTGCTAACTTGGTCACCCAGGTAACAGAAACTATCGATTACATCTGATTCCCAAGGGATTAATATGTTGAGTTACATGGAAAATTGACAACAATAAGAGTCAGTGGGGTGAAAAGGTAGTCTGCTCCAGGGTAGATGTTGGGGTTTAAACTTTAAATTACTTACCAAGCTCATCCCACAACTGTCGACATTTGTCTGTCATGGTTGTTCCCTGATTTTTCCACAGAAGTAGACGAGGATCTGCCAGAAACTGCTCTGTAATTAATGTCAACATACGGGCCCCATTGGAATCACGAGCCCGTAGCATTTCTCGAACCTGTTCACAAAGAGATAAAAATATATGTATAAAATTACTATCTGAATAACTTTTGAGTGAAAATTTAACAACAAATTTACAGAAAAACCATTTGGAATAATATATAGAGAAAGGGAAAAACAGAAAAAGTAAAAGCCCTTACAAACATACAAAACATAAACAATGTCTTGTATTGAGCAGCACATGGTATCACCATAACTTGAAAAGAAGTTTCAAATCTTCCACTGCCTTGGAAATACCCATCTCTCTTTGGAAAAACTAGATAAGTATCTTTGTGTTCTTTTTTTCTGTCGTTTATTGAAAGCTTATTATAAGGGGAAAGTAGAAGGTTAAATTTACATAGGGTCTTTTCTCTGTTTTGCTTTTGACTTACGAGATTATTGATTATTGTAGAGAGGTTTAACTTTCATTATCCCTGATTTAAGAGAATTTCGTTAGTTACAGATATATAATTGTTTGTTCCTTTATCTATTTTTCCCTATCCAAGTCGAATCCTTTTCAAGAGTTTGCATAACTTCTCTCTCTCGCTCTCTTCTCCATCATACCATCTTTTCCCCTTTCTCTATTGCTTCTCTCTAAATATGTAGACACACACACTCTCTCTCTTTACTTCACTCCATCATCCCATAATTCTTCCCTCAAACCCTTAATCTCTCTTCTACTGTTTTCTCTCTCTCTCTATAAATACATAGACACACACACACACTCTCTTTCTCTTTTCCTTTACCTTTCTCCATCGCACCGTCCTTTTTTCAGCCCCTCAAACTCCCTAAATATAGTATATATATGTGGATGCATGTATATATATGTATAGGTATGAGTGCGCATTTTGATCAAAGGATATATATGAATATGTAAATATGTTTTTTTTGTGTGCATGTATGTATGTGCATACGAAAAATTAGTATAAGCAGCAAGGCACAATGTGATACCATAAAGGAAACATTCAATCGTCACCTACTTTGCTAGAAATAGGAGTTAAAATACTCTTAATGCTGTAGGAAGAGCACAGATACACACATGCTGACACACACACACACTTGTATGCATGTTTGTACATTTATATCAATATCTGTGCATCTCACAAGTAGTTGTACATTAAATGTAAGATAGTGTATGGCAAAGCATACAAGATAGCGTAAGCCGTTCTACAGAAATTTTCTTAATTTCGATTGAAGGATTGTAATAACCTCAATTTCTGGTAGAAGACACTCATCCAAGAAGCAGGACAGAAGAATTGAAAGCTCCAGCTTGGGATTGAGAAGTAGCATTCTCGTTGACCATGATTACAACCGTATACATTTCAGTATGTATACACACACACACACACACACACGTACGTAGAGGAGACAAGAGACAAAGAGTAATAAAGAGAAAAGAAATGAGACATACCTTTGAAAACATGGAATTTAACTGATTGGCTGAAGTACAATATCCTCCCTGAGAAAGGTAACTCTTCACCTGTTCTTGGACTTGTTCTTCATCTAAATGCCAGCTGTGTTCATCTTCTATTGATGCTCCTGCTGTAGGGTCTGGTGCACCTGCAATACAGATTGGACAAATGAAAGAAAGTGACAACATATTTGCTGGGAGTTCTCTATATTGATAACAGTTTGACTCGGCTCCAAGCAATTTCAAGTTTTGTAGGCTCAGAAAACAAAACAAACTCATCAAGCATCTGGAGACAAAAGTAACAGGAAATGAGAGAAATTGAAGATGGCTACTGGACGTTAGGCCTCTATTGGGCAACTCAGTGTCATATGATGTTATTGGTCTGGAAGTGACCTCAGTCATTTTCTTTGTTTTTAGGTCCATGTGAATGGACAAAATGTAGGTAGGTAGCTGTCACCACAATACCTGAAAGCTGTGGTATATTTAGCAACCTCGATTCATTGCTTTTGCTGTAAGCAGAGTGGAGTGGAGTGTTGTGGGTTTAGTAAAAAATTAATATTATATTGGCAACAGTCTTTCTATGAGAGTAACCAGATTTGGTGGTGCGTGATTAAAACATTGGATTGTCAACATGAATGTGGATGGAGTCTATATAGGTGAGAGGAATTAAAATACCATGCCCCTGAGTATAGAAGAACAAAGGTTAAGGTGGTACATCTGGGTTGTCCTCTGCCAGTGGTTTCAAGTCCGTTAACAGGATGTACCTCTGGTGGTAACAATAAGTTCATTCTGTGACCTTCAGGACATCTTCCCCCAACATTGAATGGAGTATCATTGTCAGAGCCACTCCATATTCACCTGAAATTCACAACTGTCAACTCGGAGAGATTACACATACTGCATCATCCTGCAGTATTCATTGATAGGAAGAATGAACTTTCTTCTTGTTGCCACCAGATACAAATATATGCAATGGGTTTCCATACAGTTTCCAGCTCTCAAATTTACTCACAAGGCATTGATCAACCTGATGCTGCAGGAGTCTTATCTCCCTGTATAGCCCAAGGTGCCACACAGGGATGGAACTTAAGATCATGTGATGACAAAGTCTATATAGCCATCCTGTGCCTACACACACACATGCACTATACAATGTATATTCTGATGTGTAATTAGAGGGATATATATATTTGTCTGTGTATACACATACATACATTCACACACTAAATGAAAAGGATTGAAGAGAGAGGACATAAAGAAGACCTTTTAGTTTCCTTGAGGATAATGTCTATAGAACTGGTGGGACATTAAAATACACCCAGTGCACACTGTAGGGGTTGGTAATAAATAAAAGTATCTAGCTGTGTCAGATTTGGTTTGGTTTCTATGGCTGAATCTGTTTCCTAACACCAGTTATTTCACTGAGTGTATAGGGGACATTTTATCATGGTCACATTACCAGAGAGTGCTATATCCTCGACAGGATTAAAGTAGCTTCATGTTCACCACTTACTTAACAGAGTCTCCTGGGTGTAGTTTACCATGACACTATGGAGGTAATCCTGTACCATTCAAGGTTGCAGCAGTTTTCACTATCCTTTGACGCTGCCTAGACCCTGAAGATGATTTGTCCAAGATGGAGAATAGACAAGAGAGAAGAACCAAGAATGTGGAGTAAATACAGGGAGAATGATGAATAGTAAATGGGAAGGAGGTGATTCTTGATAAATAAGGGTGGCAGTTTTTGACGGTAAAAAGTGAGTAGATGTTAATATCAAGTGGTGCTAAGGAAAAGGAGTGATGCCTGGAAGTACAGAAAAGCTGATGACAAAGATAGCAACAGGTTCTGCTTTCATTAATCACACAATAATACAATAAACATGTAACCATTTTTCTCCCTGTCTGTATCAAATCTTTCCACTTGTTTACATAATTTTGGATATTTTTTGTGTAAAAAGCCATAAACAGCAGGGGACTCATGGTTTGGGCTATTTTACAGTCACAGAAACAGAGTCCTACAATATACTGTACAGGTGTGCATGTGTAACTGAATATATGACTGCCTGTATATATATATATATATATATATATATATATATATATATATGAGAGAGAGAGAGAGAGATCTGTGCATGTGTGTGTGTGTGTGTAATATCCATTCTGTACTTACCTGGTAATTGGTTGATCTCCGACTTGGCCTGCAGAATCTCATCTGCAATTTTCTGTGCAGTTGGTAACACCTCAGTGTGATGTTCTGCTATTAAATACTGTGAAAATTTCTGCAGCTGCTCTCGGCTCATCTGCAGTAGGGTTTCTGTTAAGACATGATAAAACCAACTCTCATATATTTATATTAGGCAGGGGGCATTGAATGGAGAGAATTTCGATGATGAAAATCACTTGGTTGCATAATGTTAATGTTGGGTGAATAAGTTTTTGTTACTTCCATTGCTGAAAGTTCCCTTTTGTATTCATACAGCATGCAGTGTCTGATCTAAACTTATAAAAGGGGGTAAAATTGATACAAATTAAACCTCTATGGCAGAAAGCAATCTGCAAAGAAAAAAACAAACTAATGCTTATTTTTAGAATTAGTATTGAAAATGTACACTCAAAGTAATCATGTCAAAAGTGTAGAAGAGAGAAAAAGAGTGTGTGTGTGTGTGTGTATAGCAAGAGAGTGGGGAGAGAAAAAGAAAAGTTATTCATACCAGAGATTGGAACCCGTAGCTGTACAACATCAGCCTTTCGTATCCGGTAGAGCGACAGAGCTACAACATGTTGACACCAAAATATGTCTTTATTGCCACAACCACATTTCACTGATGTAATTTTACATCTGAAACGAAAAGCAATAATAAAGTGGAGATGATTATTTAAGATTGCTTAAAAATTCTGAAGCTAATTAAATTGTTGGGGCAAGAAAGTGAGAATTTCAACATTATGATGGAGAAGTCCTTCCATAATAATTTGAGATATGTCTACATTAGTGGGTTGCTTTTTATTTGGAAGCCCGTATGAACATGTTGGTAACCGACAAGCAACCATTTAGTTTGCTGAGGAAAAAAAGAAACATAAACTGTAATAAAAACCATAGAATAATGAAAACAAGATTTCAAAGAATTAAGTTTATATGAAAAGAGGAGGGAGAGAGTTTACATGAAGGAAGCAGTGTTGTACTACACTCCCCTTCACCATCACTCTAAATATCGGGCCTCAGTGAGGATTTCTCCAGGTAAAAGTATATCTTTAAAGCATCTAGGGCTGCATCCCAACCATTATTGATACTTTGCAGCAAAGCTCTCAGGTGAACTCCACTATGGCATATTGTGCCTGGGACAGTGTTACTTTTGCACTCACACACATCCAGAAAAGGGTCACTTAACTCACTAAAATAAAACTACTTTCAGACATGTTCCAGTCCACAGGCATTCTCTCTCTCTCTTTACTATAATGACCTCTGCTCCTTGCAACTGGAAGAGTGATCAGATGGGAAAGCAAAGGAAGGAGACATCGAACCAGGGTCATTAAGTGTGAATGACAGGCGGAGTAGAGTTGTCAAAGTGCAGATACAGTTTTTAAGCTGATCCTATGGCTTGTTACTTTGGAGTTCCTCCCCTCAGCATGCAGCCGACTTCTCCTCAGAAATATCAGACTTCACCAAGGTTGGCACACGAGTGAAGATGATGGAAGGTCAAGAAAGACATGACAGCCTCTCATGCTAATGCCACAATGAAATGCACTCAGTACATTTTGTAAAGTGCTTAGCGTTAGGAAGGGGATCCGCTATAGAAATTATGCAAAAGTAAAATGCATTGAGCAAGAGAGGACTTTCTTTGCTTACCATAGTTAGGAGAGTTGACACCTCTCTTGATTGTCAAACTCATTTTATAGCAAAGAAAACAGATGTATAATGGTAAGGATGATGATTCTCATTCAGAAAAATGATAAAACGTGGGGGGGGGGGATACCTTGTAGCATTTTTTCTTTCATTTGAGTTTTACAGACACTTCTTTGTCACCTCATACCCACATGAAATGCAATTTTATAATCAATGATATTTATTGATCACAAAATACCTGATCAAGAAGAAAACAAATCAGCTTTGAACAAGTTTTGAGGAAACATGTAAAAGAGATTAACAGATATTTGAAGAGAACTTACCGGTCGAAACTAATAGACACTTTGTAGGTTTTTTCAGGTTCGGAATACAATGGGTTGGCAGGTTCTGTGACTGTACCACTGAGATGGAACCCTGAAATAAAGAAAATAAATGGTAACAAACACTTTAAATGTGTGTGTGTGTGTGTGCATGTATGATACTATAACATTTCAACATTTGGTTATAAAGTTTTAAATTTGTGTCAGCTCATACGAAATGGTTGTGATGAGGAAGAGCATCCATACCAAAATATACAAGGGCAGTTTCTCTGAATGAGAACAGTTTCAAACTGTGATGACATATCCAATCCGAACTAGATGATGATGATGTTAATTTGGGGGTTGTTACTTTTAAGAAATTTGAAGAACAGAATATTTATAGATAGAGAGACTTGGAGGCAAATATATCATTGGTTTTAATAGATTTGTTTTGTTTTGAAATATATGCGCACTACAACAGGTGGGATGGTCATGACTGGAAGACCTTTGATTACAAGACTGTCCATGTGGTGTATAACAAGGTCAGCAAGTAGAAAGAGACTCGTGCTGAACACTCAGTCATTCACAACAGAAACTGAATTCAGTTCTAAAAGTTATTGAAACATTCTTCATTGTTATAGTGCTCCTCCTATCCCGTGGTAACCCATTTACAGATGGTGGTGGAGGCATCGGGAGAGCATTCACCAACACTATCACAACCATCATCATCACTGTTGTATCTACTGCATCACCACTACCACCACCACCACCCTGTCATAACCATAACCTCACTACTCCAACCTCCACCCCACCCCACCACCAGTAATCTTGGTGAAAAGAAAAACCAACTCCCCAAGGGGAGTGGGGGGGGGGCAAAACATTAAAACGACAAGTAGATTACAACTTATAATAACTTAAGATCCCAACACTTTAATCCACTGTAATCCAAACATAAATAAGCTAAAGTCTTTTGATGCTACTATTATTATTATTATTAGGCTGAGGGATTTGGCTGAACTGTCAGAGCATCAGACAAAAGGTATTCTGTCTATGTTCTGAGATCAAATCTTGATAATGCCATCAACTGTGTTTCATCTTTCCAAGGCTGTTAACAAACTAAAGTATCAGTCAAACACTGGAACCAATATAATCCATTCCTTTCCTCAAAATTTTTGGCCTTTGGCTTATGTTTGAGGGAACTAAATAACCCAGAGTCTCTCCTGGTTTTAGATTCAAACTGGCCAGATCTGGCCTTTCACACCTACTCTATGATGTTATTTTAAAAATATACAGTCACATCATCAAAATCTTGAAGCTAAAAGACAATGTATGATTAATTTAAGACAATGTTAATAAGTTTTACATTTGACAGAGTAGCCTGAATGTTGAAGGTAGAGTTGAGATTGATAAGAAAAGACAGGATGGTCACACAACCCTTTTCAGTCATGTCTGCTCAATCAAAATTCATCTACGGTTAAATAACATTGAACTATTTAGTTTCCTTGTCGTATGTATATTCCAATTTAACCCTGCCAACAAGATAAATTTCAGTTCCAGCTTCATACACACCTAAGAATATTGTTTATAGCCATTTTCTCACACAATTCACAGTCAATCCACTTTGATTGACTTAACTTCAACTGAACCCTGTACAAATTTCAGATTTTTCTCTCTTCCACACCTGTTGACTTTGATGTTATTCAAAACAGTTTGATTTGGATTCTGTGCTGCTTCAAATTTCCCAAGCCCCCTAACAGAGCCTGTCTCCTCAGGCTCCATCAAGGGCTTGCAAAACTTGAAGTAACACAGAGTCTGAAACTGTTTTGAATAATACATTTGACTCCCAATAAATGTGTTGAATGCCCTTTCTTTCATTTGTGTGTGTGTGTGTGTGTGTGT
>NC_069004.1:35969120-35978431 GCF_001194135.2 Octopus bimaculoides
TATATATATATATATATATATCCACTGTACTCAACATGAGTTCTATACCAGATGTTTGCACTATGTCAAATATATTATTGATACTGTTACATTACTATATATATATCCATACGTACACATACAAACGCATATACATACACACACATGTATGCCAATGTGTAGAACTGATAGTATATAACCACCACACTACACCTCCTCTAACCAGAAGTAGCACTGAACTTGAGCCACCAGAGATGCTCATATGAAGGGCCTTGCTATCAAGAAAATATTTCCTCTGGTAAAAGCACATACTTACTATAGCTAGGACTGCATCTCAAAGACTGAGCCTTCTCTTTAAGGCCAGAAGATATTTCAGCTCCTAACAACTGCTGGTACTCTATAACACTCAAATATCCTGGATTGCATCCAGAGCAGCGTTATTCGTTGGATTGGTACAATTCTTTATTGGACACACTCCAGCCTCAGCTCCACAGACATACTGTCTCCATTCCCTGTCTTTTCTGTTGCTACTAAAACAGCTTCAGCTCTTCCCATCTAGTTGCTCTTGTACCTCCATCACGCAGGTGCCCCCAATTCCCACTGAGTCTTGCTCATCTCTCCACCTCTCACCACTCTTACCCTAAATCAACTCCAAATCCTAGGTCTTCATCTCCAGAATATTGCTCCTCTGGAAGCTCTTCCCTGCTCATCTTTCTCACAGATGTTAACTTGTAAAAGTTTAAACCTTAACATAAAAGCATTGATCTCACATGTCTCACACTCACAAACACACACCTGAGAATAACACATACAAATCTAAGGCTTTCTCTTATTTACTTTCACAGTTCATGCTGCGGAATGTTTTTCAGCTTTCCAAGTGTTTATAAGATATCAGGTCAAGTATTGAAGATCAGTTTAGTTATCTGTTGCTTTCCCCATTAAAACAGTGGTCTTTTAATTATGTTTGAGACTAATTATTGAAGACAGCAACTGTTAACAGGGCTCGTGAGGAAACACTTAGCTGTGTTACATTATCTCTTTACATCACAGCTGAGCAAAGGATAAAACAGGGCTGCACAGCTACGATACTGAAACGAAAAGGTTGTCGTTGCAGTGGATTCGATTATTATTACAACAACCAAAACAAACATGTCAGAACACTCAAATGTGAAAGCAATGTTAATCATCTTTTTAAATAGGAACTAAATTTATCTTGAATTTGTTTCCTGTGGTCAGATAATCAATAAATAGTTTAGTTTGGACATCTTCAGACATTTCAAAGAAGCAGTGTGAAGGAAGTGGCCTGAAGCTTGGACAACAAAATCAGGATGATGCACCATTCCAAAGCACTTTCTCCTTTTTTGGCAATGCAGGAGATAATTCTCTGGATTTAGCTCCTGAAGCCTATTTTTGGAAATCCACTCACAAAGGCCATCAACTTTAGATTGTAGAACAGATCAAAGAAAATTTACTATGAGAACTGTGTTGGTCCTGAAAACATTTCAGATTTAGCAGTTTAAATATTACACATCTTACATACACACTGATGTGCATGAGTACAGACACACACACACACACACACACACACACACACACTTATTTGTTATATAAGTAAATTTTTTTTGAAATGCGACCTTGACGGAGAGAAGTTCACTTGAATGTGCCTTCCAATATAAAAAGGTTCACCACTAATGAATTAGGGATTCAAAGCAAGCAAGAAGTTTTGGGTATGTTAACTGGTAGCAACCAGATTCTGGAAAATAATGTTACCGTATGAGAATGGGAAGCCCTCAATAATCCTGAAGCATTTTTCAGAGGCTGTACAATCGTCTGGGAGCATTGTACCCAAGAGAAGCAGCTGCACACCCTAACATGAAGGACACCCAGTTGACTGACAAAAGAACACAACAAACCACTTGCTTACATATCAAGGAATTGAGCCAACAACAGAATCAATGGGGGTCACTTGATCTCCTTCAAATCACACGGATTCTCTTAACAGGACAAAAACAAAAAAAAAAGACATGATTCTGAACTCCCCCCACACAAAGATGGGGAGATCACATCTGGAATCTCTGACCATAAGTCTGTTCAATCAAGGATGAACAGGGGTTAAACAACAAAAAATCCAGGATTGTTGCTGCTGCTGTTGTAAATACTACAACATACAAACATCTCAAGTTGAATCCAAAAAAGGCCACCCATCTGATTTTATCAACACACTACAATCCCTTGCACACACATATTTTTCCTCTCTCTCCCTCACATACACTTCTAAAAGTGTTTCTGCTCCTCTAAACAAGGTACTGACCCTTCTCCAACCAGGTGGACTTGACCCAACTATTCTTATTTCTGCCCTGTGTTGCATCTGCCTGATCCTGCACTAAATACATCCCTCCATCAGTCAGTTCTTCTCCAAAACTTTCATCTGCTGGAATTCCTCTTTTGCAATCAGTTTTCCTGCTGATGCTCACATACACTTATTGAGAATGAACATCAACCAAATGAATTTCACGAATGCAGGAGTAAAGTTTTCAGGGACCCTCTGTAGTGAATCTCTGACTATTTTATAGAAAATGGAAACAAAGAAAATGAAAAACTGATTACCAGAGACAGTTGACACTTCACATTTACAATGATTTACAGTTTGAAGAAAGTTCTGCCAATGGAATATGCCAATCTAATTACTGAAAACTTCCCAGAATTTCCTGAGCAAATTAACCGGGAATGTCTTCAACTGCAGCTGTTAACTAGAAACATGTCTCTCTCTAAGTTGCATTTGAATACAAAACCATTTATGCTGAATACAGCACATTTAACCATTATTGTAGAGTTAGAACAACATTAATGATAGCAATTTGGGATTTGGTAATAAGGAAACAAAGAAAAAAGTTAATTCTCAGCATTATAAACTATTGATAAATAGGGTTGTATTTGATGTATAGCCTGTTCCCCGTATTATATTACCTAAATGGAACAATTATTTGAAGCAAACACAAAACCAAACTATTACAGAAATTCAAAGGAAATTCACTTTTGACTCGTGTAGTCACAGTGTGAGCAAAAATGCAGTGGAAAAATTAACTCAATGTGAAGCTAGTAATATAAAATACTTGGGCCTACGTGAAGCTAGTAATATAAAACAGAGTCTAATATTGAAAATATTTTTTCTTACTATACTGTCTATCTCTCTCTCTCACACACACACACAGGCTTCTGTCTAGTTTCTGTCAATGAAAACGTCACTCACAAGACCTTGATTGACCAGAGTTTACATTTGAAAAGTCTTAGCCAAGGCATGGTGATCAGACAATAAGCGTAAGCCAGTGTCAACGGTGACTCCAGAAATTTCAAGCCAGAAACTACACAAGACGAGCCTCGTCCTGGAAGATCTGTAGAGCTCAATGAGGACGTCCTGCAAACCTTGGAACAAAATTCCATCATAGCTGATGAGGAACTAGCAGAAAAGCTTGGATTTGGTTATTCAACCATTCATCAACACCTGCATGCCATCAGAAAAGTCAGCAAATTGGTTCAATCGGTTCCTCACAAACTTTCCAAGTTTAATTGTGCACAGAGATTGAATGTGTGCTTTTCTTTGCTATCATGTCTCATGAAGAAACCTTTTTTGGACTGAATAGAAACTGGTGATGAGAAATGGGCTCTTTATAAAAATGTCAAGCACCGAAGAGAAAGGAGAAACACCAGCATCCCAGGCTAAAGAAGGTCTTCACCCAGGTAAGGTGTTGTTATCTGTCTGGTGGGATATGAAAGGTTTAGTCCACTTTGAATTTTTAAACCCAAACCAAACGATAACAAAGCAGACCTGCTGCAAACAGCTTGAGCGGCTGAAGTCATCACCAGAAGAGAAACCACCATCTTTGGTTTCAAGATGAAAGGTGTTTCTCCATCAGGATAATGCTCGGCCACATATAGTGAGGATGACATTCTAAAAGCTGGAACAGTTTGAATAGGAAATGATGCCCCATCCACCATATTTGCCAGACATTGTCCTACCTGATTATCATTTATTCTGCAGTCTCCAAAATCATTTGGCTGGGAAAAATAAGAACTCTGTAGATGAGGTCAGAACAGCACTGGAGGAGTATTTTTGGTCAAGAACAAGTGAATTTTGGAAGAGGGGTTTTGCAAGTCTACCAGATAGATGGAAGAACATTGTAGAAAATGAAGGAGTGTATATTTTAGATTAAAAAAGAACTTTATCTTAATTTTGAAAAATTAAAGAAGTATGAAAAAAGCATTATTTATGGGATGACCCAATACATACAAACACACACACACACACACACACACACACACAGAAACTGAAAGAAGCCTGTCCTGTGTAGGGGTGGGGTTTGATTATTTTTGTTTCTTTGTTTTGACATCATGTGGTAGATGTAAATCAGTGTCATTAATTTCCAATATTCTTCAAAATCATGTTCAGCCATGGGGAAATATTACCTTGTTTGCGAACAGGTTATGATTGGTGACAAGAAGGGCAGCTGGCCTTAGAAAATCTGCCTTAATAAATTCTGTCCAACCCATGCAAGTGTGGAAAAGTGGACATCAAATTGAAGATGACAGACACATTTCTGCAGCATATTTCTCATAGCAAGTCAGCTTCATGGAGACAATCCTCTCCCTCTAGCTCCTGTCAATACTGTATACAGGCAGGAATAGCTGAGGCAAGGAAGACACCCCTATGTGGTTGCTCAAACTAAGAGAAATAGCAGCTAAATCTCTTCCAAATCACATTCTACCAGCTTAAAAATACACACCACACACTGATAATCTAGTCTCTGATATACAAATCAAACAGGATTGTGGAAGCTGGAACACTTTTGATCACATCCCTTTAATGAATGCTAACAACACCTCTAGAGGGGTTTGAACTTAACAGTGCCAGCTACCAGAACACTCAACAAGCTGTTCCCAACTTACAGCTGAGTAGACCGAGTCACTTTCATTCCTGTATAGTAGAAAAGCCTGCAATTACAATGGAGCCAGTCAGTGACGCTTTTACTTGTAAGCCATTTAAAAAGTGGCCACCACCATCACCACCATCATTGATATTAATGATTATTAATAATAACAACAATAAAAACAACCACGATAGAAATTATAATAATTATAAAATGCAAGCAACAGCGCTAGGGGCAGATAATACATACACTGCCCTAACTAACCTTGCTCAGGCTACAAGGGTTATTATAAGTGTAAATTAATCCCACTGACTGGAGATGGTATATATATATATATATATACACACACACACACACATATATATATACATGCACACATATACATACATACATGTACATACCTTATTAAAGAATGATGAAATATAAAGGTAAAGAAAGGTAATTAAGTGTAAGAGGAGGGTGTCGGGGCGCTTCCACCCACCACTCTTTTGTAAAGTTGAGGCTGAGAATGTGTTTTGTAATTACAGGTGTGTTTTTATAAAATTACATGAAGAACAGGAAGGAACTGTGTCCTCCTTAAACAGTTCCTGTTATTCCCCACCACCAGCAATGACAGAGTGGGACGAGAATTACACAGGGAGACAAGAATAAAATATGACTGACTGCAGACGGGTGGGGAGAGGCAAAGAAAAAGAAAGACAGGAAAATGAAAAAGAAAAGTATTTTTTCAATAAGTTTGGAGTCAAGAATAAGATTTTTGCAAATTATTAAGCTTGCCAAAGGAAAAGAAATTAGATGCATAAAATGTCTAAATGAAATACCTTATAACTTGTGTGTGTAAATGGTTGAGTATCTCTCAGTTAAGTTCTCTTAATGTAACTTACAGGGAGAATCAGGGGCAGTGGGTGGGGGCAATATATGATAAATATATATATATATGATAAATCTTTAAATTATATTTGATAGAAGAAGTCTCTCAGTCTGAAAATGGTGATTCTACAATTGCTCACAGAACAACCTGCACAGATGACATTTGTTTATAGCAATCAAATGTTTGTGCTGTACATTAGCTGACTCTCTCCATCAAATGGACATGGCCTGAACAGATGCACGGGGTTCCACATATTGAAGTGACCACAGAGCAATGGGAGATGAAGTGTTATGCTCAAGAATGTAACAAACCAACCGGTTCAGAATCGAAACCATGATCCTGCAACCATGAGTGCAACACCCTAACTACTGGGCCATGCTCCCTCACTGTCTATAGGACACCTAATGTGTGTGTGAGTGTGTGTGTGTGTGTAATATACACACACACACACACACAAGTGTCTGTGTATGTGTGTATCCCACAGTTTGACATCCATAAATTAATAGATTGGCAAAAGAAACTGATAAAAGTAGTCCCAGCTCAAAGTGGTGCCCCAGGATGGTGGAAGTCTGATCATGAAAACAAAGATTGTGTGTGTGTGTGTGTGTGTGTGTGTGTAAGTGTATCATTATCATTTACTGTCCATTTTCCATGCTGGCATGGGTTGGATGGTTTGACAGGATTTGGCAAGCCACAGGGCTGTGTCAAGCACCAATATCAGGTTCTACAGTTGGATGTCCTTCCTAACTCCAACAGTGCCACTGCCACAAGACAGGGAAAAGGCCACTTGACCGAAGTGGGGGTTGGGGAAGTATTTGAGAGGGAGACATAGCTTTATGACAGGTGTTGACATGCTAAAGTATGGTAGAGGGACATGTGCAGCAACATGGCTCCCACTTGTTAGATAAAGGTGAGTGGGAGGATAGTAATGAGGTATCGGAGCGCAAGCCAAAGGTGAGATTAAAAAAGGATTTGGATTCGGAGAGGAGGAGGAGGAGAGGAGTTTCAGAAGAACGTGAAGGAAGAATAACATAGACGCATACATTTACACACACACACACACACATATGTGTGTGTGTATGCACATGCATACATACACCCTCTTCACAATGACTGCTTGCTGCTGCTATTTCTATTTCTTGTGACAAAACTTGTCATCTTATTTGACCACTTCCGGTTGTGGTTCTTATCAAGGACCATCTTTTCTTAGACTTTACTGTTGTTTCCTGATATGTATAGCTTAGAACTTTTCTCTTGGTTTTTTTAATCACTTCATTCATTCATTCACTCATCTGACCCCGTAATACTAACATGTACAATCATAACCTGTAATTATTTAATTCCCAAAATAACCTTTAAACCCTAATTCCCTAAAATCTTAGTTCTTCATCCTTGTTTCATAATGTTTTCGCCATTGTTCTCTAAACTTTGTATGCATTCTTATTTTACTTTATGCCTCACGGTTGCCATGTCTCTCACCCCAACGATAGTAAACTGGCTATTGCTTGTCCGTGATGTACCTGCTCATTCCTGCCGCCGCCACCACCACCACCACCTATACCAGAAATCTATTCTCAATACTGGGTTCTGCCTTGCTTCTGTACCAGAAGACTTGCATACCTTCACCATCCTTCCCTACAACCAACAATCGCCCACACTACTGCATGCACCAAAAGGTGATATGTTACTTAAGAAATTATTAGTAAATTAACAAACCACCTACCTCTTTCTCCCTATATATAATGGTTTAACCATTAGCAGATCATTTATATAATTAATTATACATTGACCTATTTGTATTTGCAGTTGTAATGCTTATATTTACAATGCTACTCACTACCAATAGTGACAACAATTTTAACATGAATGATGGTAGGTTAAAGCAAGACCAACTAATGTGACATGTCTGTTACCAAACGATCAATGAAACCTTCTCACTTGCTCATGTTCCCTCTTGCATCCCTCACAAGGTTCTCAGAGTTGGTACTGTTAATGTGGGCCCATTGGAAAGTAGGTCTAGTGAGACTGTTGAGCTGCTTGAATGGAGGTGTGTTGATGTATGCTACATGCAAGAGGTAAGGTGGCGAGGAGCTTCAGCCAGGTTCCTCACAGGCAAGACATACAAGTATAAGAGTTTCTGGGAAGGCAACAGTGAGGGGTAGGCAGTATGGGCAAACTTCTTACAGAGAAATGGGTGGATAAGGTCATAGAGGTAGTCAGAATGAGTGATAGAGTGCTTAAGCTCAGGCTAGTCTTGCAGAATAGCATCAATTATCTCTGCCTGTGCCCCACAAGCAGGCCTACCAAGTGATCCGAAGGATCATTTTTATGATATTCTCCTGCAGGTTACCTCTAAGACAAATAACAGGGGTCTCATCTTTGTGGCTGGGGACTTCAATGGACATTAGACAGCAGCCCAGTATTTTCCATGGTGGACATGGAATTGGTTCACGAAACAACGAGGGAACAAGCCTGCTGGGGTTCTGTGATGCAAATAACCTATTGATCTACAACACCAACTTCGGGAAGCTGACCAGTCACCTGATAACCTACCAGCCAGGTGGCTACACTAGCCAGATTAATTACATTCTCACCAGGTAGTGGGATGCATGGTTGCCCTCAAGTACAAAGACCCTCTCTGGTAAAGAATGTATCCCCCAGCATAGACTAGTCATTAGTGACTTTAGACTCCAGGCCAGAAGGATGCCAAGAAGAAGACCAATATGGAAAAGAAGGATTTCGAATCTTAAGGATCCTTCATGCGCTCAGAGACCTAGGGAGATCCTAAGTGAGAAATTTGATGAGCGGGAGGAGGAAGGGCTACAAACTTGTGACATGGAGGGCAAATGAGAATCCCTTCTGTAATCAATACGATCAGTTGTTTCTCCCTACTTCGCCATTTGTGACTCTTTGCACATATTAAAGCTTTAGGTTTTCATTTAACATCAGTCAACTTTATTTGAGGAGACGTATTATCAAAGGCGTTCCAACTGTGACCACCTAGTCTTATTGAAACATAATGTATCTCAGACTACATTATCTAAGGTGTTGTTTTTCTTCTTTTTAACAGTGAGGCTTGAGACGAAGGCAACTTTGTCTTTCATCCTTCCAAATAATCAATAAATGCTAAGTGTATCAATTAAGTGCCGGCGGAGGGGGGTCAATAGCATTAATTGGCCTTCTATAGTCTAGGTTACAAATCAAATTACTATTATTATTATTATTATTATTGAAGTACTTTATTATTCGCATTAACAGAATCGTTAAAAGCGTCGAAGAAAACGCCCCGGGATATGAGTTCAAATCCTGCCAAGATTAACATTTGACTTTCATTCTCTAGGGTTAATAAAATAATGTAGCACTCAAGTGTTGGAGTTGATGATATCGACTCAAGCGCTTCCTGCAAAAACTGCTGGCCTTGTGTCTAAATCAGAAACCATTACAATAATAATAACTGATTTTTATACGAAGAAGACATAGAATAGAAAAAAAGGAGGTGGAGTGGGAGAAAGAGCGAGAAGGTAAAGGGGGGGGGA
>NC_069004.1:35978746-35979208 GCF_001194135.2 Octopus bimaculoides
TCCCCCCAATCCTCCATTCTTGGTTAAAGACTGAAGAAATGAAACTAACAGGAGACGTGTCCGAGATCGGAGAAAGAAAGAAAAACCGACGTGGGGAAAGTTGGGAAGGAAGAGACCGGCAAATGGAAAGAGTGCACGCGCGCGAGAGGTGTTTACATAGAGTGAGTCAGCCGAAGCGTACACTCAGCATGTATTGTGTAGTGTGTGTGTGTGTGTATATATTGTCGTACACACACATACGTATATGTATGCATGGTGTCAGCTGAGATGGGACACATGCGCGCGCGTAGGAGAGACAGAAAGTAAGAGTGTGTGTGTGTGTGTGTTTGGAGTAACGTTTCATAAAACGTTCACACTAAACTGAATAACAACAAAAGAATCGGCTTCAGATAAATACAAACTAATTCATGTATTGAGTCCGTTTTTTTATTTTATATACGTTACACACATACACATATATAT
>NC_069004.1:35979680-35984429 GCF_001194135.2 Octopus bimaculoides
TATATATATATATATATATATATATATATATATTACGTAAAATATATATGCATGCATTTACGTGAAATGTGCCTATGTGTATCACGTACATACATACATACAAGCATACGCACTTTGCCTGCGTTACCAAACTGACACCACCTCGGTATCTAGGAAGTTTATTGCAATGGGTCCGCGCACACACACACATATAAATGAGTTGTAAAGATATATATATCCGTCCTTTTCTCTAATTCCATTAGGTGCCGGCCAACACAAAACAACACAGCGGTGAAGGTGCTGCAAGCTGAACGATTAATAAAGTATTGCTGTTTAATTCCCTGTCGTGATCATCTTGTTTCTCTTCTGTGTATGGAACTCAGAACCAACGTTATCCAAAAGATGCGAGATTTGAAACGGATTTGGCTGTTATGTCTAGCAGGTCGAACGATCACGTAGAGCCCTTCCCGTCGTCATGGTGAGTGGCGGGGAAGGGTGGTGGTGGCGTGTGATACGGCTGGTGGTGGTCAGAGGCGTGACACAACATACACAGTGCAGTATCGAAAGCAGTTTTAGGCTCGTCTTTCATTCAGATTGTATTTAGGACTTCATTAGCCAAATTTTCGTCACCACTTTTTAAAGAGAAAATTGGCTGCTTTTTTTTTTTTGATGACAAAGTAGAGAGGGTTAGGGTTTGGAGTTTCTCTCTTGATGTTGGGCGAGAAAAGGTGTTTGTGTCAGACAGACTGACAGTGTTTGATGATGATGACGATAAGAGCATTGTAACGGGGATGATGAAAGAAGCAGAGACACGAAGTTGTAGACAGGACTCACGTTGGGAAATTGTGTGGATATTAGATGTGTGTGTGTGTGTGTGTGTTTGTGAGAGAGAATACACAGCTAAAACACAAATCACACATACATTAGTGGGCAATCCGGTACGTTTTTGGTTATCCCACCTCCATTAAAAAATTGGGTTATTTCACCCAACTAAAAAAAAAATTGTTTAACCCTCAATAAAACAAAAAAAACCGAAAAATTATAAACATGGTAACTGAAAAAATTAAACATCTTACTGAATCTAATAGCATTTTTATAACAAATCATGCCATGCGTATTGAGGGGGGTGGGGCCAAAAGTCAACAATGTGTTGAAGTATTGAATTAAAAGAATCTGTCCCTTTTAATCCAATCTCTTGTGGCCGCATAGAATCAGCTTTTTAATGGGGGAGATAACCCAATTTTTTTTAATGGGGGTGAGATAACCAAAAAGTACCGGTATTGGTAGACGGCATCATTGACCCACACAACCTTCCCTCATGACTTAAAGAGGTTAGGCTGAAAAGGAGACCCATACCGAAGGATTGCCCGTTAGTGTCATATATGTAACACAATAAGTGGAATAAAAAATTCGATCAACTGAGATTATTATCCAAGTAATTCGTAGATACGCCCCCCCCACTAACGGTGTTTAAAAAGAAAAACCTCGAATGAGTTGATAGAAAAGTTTAGTCATTTTAAAAAAGGGTTACATTGGATAATATCATCCGAGACAGACTGTGTCAAGAAGTTAGGTTGTGTTTTGGAACTAATACTACAACCACTACACACACTACACTCAATACGACAGCCAATACACATACTGGAAAACAGCAGTGAATATAGTGGCGATAGTGGTGGTGGTGGTGGTAGTAGCAGTCGTCGACCTCTGTGAGATTGGAACTCAAGAATAGACGGACGCATACAGTACACGTCTCTTTCTCACCACTACGTAGTCGCTCAAGCTACTAAGAATAGCAGTCAAGTCTCTTGACAGACACACTGGACAATGTAGTTCGGAAGACTGTACGTAGAAGTACAAAAGACAAGATGGTCATGGCGAGTCAGGCCTTTCATCATGAGTCTATTCGATTAGGCCTGAGTTGCAGGTTAAACAAGAATCGATAGAATGATTTGTTTGTCAATAAAGGTCATGCTTTTAAGTGAGAAAAGGAAAGTGCAGTGTTTTCAAAGGATGTACTTGGTACTTATTTTATCGATCTCGGTAGAACGAAATGCAAAATTAATTTCACCAAGATGTGAACACAAATGTGGGTCAGGGTGACATTCCGCCTCTTAGAATGATTCCCGGAGAAGTGGAAAGAAAATCCATTTCGCGACCTTGGGTAACTGTTCAATGGTTTTATTAATTGATGTGTCGAGGCTTTCATACCTCTACAAGGATTTAGAAAAAGAAATTGAAACAATGGAAGCCGAGAGGCAAGAGGCAAGCTAGAAGTTCGTTCATGATGGAATTGTTTTCAGAGAGGAGGTGAGAGAGAGAGGAGTCAGAAAGGAGAAGAAAGAGAATATGTTGAAGTGAGATTGAAGCCTTTGGCAAAGTGATAGTGATCAGTTCACGTGGTTTCAACTCAGAATCAACCTTAATCCAGCAAGACATGATAAAAAGGGTTTCAGCCGTGACCATCTTAGTCATAGAGTACCAAAGACTACATTGACTAATTTGTCCTTTTTTTAGGACAAATAGTAGAAGCAGAGTTTTCTTCTATGTGTGTCTGCGTTGCATATTTATAGGATGTAGCTACAGTATGGCTGAATTGTTAAGGAGTTCGCTTCGCAATCACGAGGTCTCGGTTTTGATTTCACTCTGGTATTGTTGGCAAGAGTCATTTTCTTGTCCCAGCTTAATTCATACAAGTAAAATTGAGGAAACTGTACAGAAAACCATCGAATGAATAGTACATAAAATTTGAAGCGCAGCCTTGCCACATGAAAATCGGAGAAATCGGAATTTTGGGACATGTGACCCTCCCTACGTCCCATATCTCGTGGGAAAGGAAAATGTATGAAATAGGGGTGGGAGAGAGAGGGACAAAAGTGTAATTGAAATTTTTGAAAAAATTACTTTTCAGAAACGTAAATTCCATTCTTAAAAAAAAAAAAAACCCACCAAGACTTTTCCCTTTCCATGAGGTTGGGACTTCGAAGGACAGTGTTCCAAAACTCCACCCCAAAATCATTCGTTTTGACTCTAATATTTCATATTTTCCTAAAGAACACACCTTCACTCCGAAATATAGAAGCTTTACAACTATAATCATAATTCTGGTTTGATGAATCTATTTTTATTTTACCAAAAGTTCAATAAATTTGAATAGTGTTGGAAGATAGCGTCTAAATGGTTGTTGTACCTGCGAGAAATAGAAGCGAAATCTTCAAATGCCACCGTTCCTTGAAAAGGCTGTGGTGGAACATTAGCTGATGTAGTTCTAGATACACACACATAATGTCCAAGAGAAGGACGAGATGTATGCGACACCTTCAATCATAAAATCTAAAAGTCATACGAGATCTCAAGAACTGGGAAGGTAACAACGTGACTTGTTAATGAACTCCGGATAGAAATGGACAGGATGAGCCGGATATACAAGCTGTAGTTGATGATAATGTTGGCCCTGAAGTTAACCGAAGTCACTCGCTGTTGGAGCAAAATTAGAGAACGCTGAAAGTCAGTCAGCACTTAATACAATAATCGTTGAGCGAATGTAATTAAAAATGAAACCAGCAATAATGGAATGTATAAAAACAACCTTGGCTCTCTTAAATTACTGAAACGAATAAGTAAATATTTCAAAATAGGTGAATCATGCACCACCCTCGAACATGGTCTATATATTTCACATTTTTTTCCTCAAAACAGTCTTCAAATTTCCAAGTTTTAAACAACTGAGACTCGGTGTTCTTGTTCATCTTGTGCACATATCTGGCTGTTCTGATCTAGTTAAACTCTTGTTGTGGTGCAACAGACCTATTTCCAGTCAGAAATTCTTCTTGGGGAAAACTTTCAACTAAATAATCTTATTTTTGTAATGAGTTACCAGATGCCAACTTAGATGTTTCTAACGAAGATACGAGACCAGTCGTTTATAATAACTTTATTTCAATGCATTCATTTTTGTAGTTCAGGGAAGCCAAATTATTATTATTTTGTTTTACATTCCTCACAATTGCTAGCCTCATCATTAATTACGCCGCTTTTCTCTAAGATTATCATCGCCCCTACTCATCAATCTCCATAGATCTGTCCAACATGCTATAATTCTCATCTCTCAACACGATACAACACCTGCCAGTCTCATTTACAGATTATAACTTCCTTCACAACTAGGATGTATATTTGTACCCTAACACATGACTGGTACTTTATTTTATCCACTATGATAGGGTAAGTTGACTTTGGCGGGATTTGAGTTCAGAACGTGAAGGGCCGTTGACCAAATCTCTCAAGCGTCCTTACTCGGCTGATTCTTTTTATCTAATCTATCGAAATTTACCGATTTGCCAAGATAGGCCATCACACCAAGCTATAAATTCTAATTCGTCAAGAGATCTGAGGGAATAAAATAGCCAAGTTTCCTTCAAACCACTGCATTCTGTGTTAAACAAGGAAGGTTACGCTCAATAAGTCAAGGGATGGAACGTCTTTCGTCATGGGGGCTTGCTGAAGTAGGACTGTTCAAATAAGAACCACACTAGATATGAAATATACATTGTGTAATAATATACTGTTAGCCTCTCTTTCTCTTTTATATCTATATCTACACAGTTAAGTTTATTTAAAAGAAAGTTGGTCGTCTTCTGTTGGTTGTTTTTCCTCGCATTGGGTACTAAATGTGGTTATTTTGAGAAGTCCACTGTGTGGCGTTATTATTTTTCTGTAATAATGCCCTTTATATAAATATAAATATATATATATATATATATATATATA
>NC_069004.1:35984716-35991968 GCF_001194135.2 Octopus bimaculoides
AAGGCCGTCATTTACTTAAATGGAGGTGAAGATATCGACCTTATCTTTCTTAGCGATGGCGAACAGTGAATCCAATTTTCTTCCAGTGAGAATCAAAACCGGATGTTGATTCAGTTCGGTCAAGAGCTTCACATCTTTTCTACTTAAAAAAAAAAAAAAATAATAATAATCTTAGCTTCCGTTCTCTGCTACGCAACAAAATGTCTTCAGTTTCTATTACTGTATCAGTTTTTTTGAGAATTAGTTGTCAGACACTCTTTCCAACTTGATTCCTTTTGTTGTGGAGAAAGGGAGCCCGTAGCTGGTCCTCCACGACATATCTCAACGTAATGTAGACGAGAGAGAGAGAAAGAGAGAGAGAAGAAAGAAGTACTTGACTAGTACTTTATTTATCGTTCCTATAAAAACGAAAGGTAATGTTGACCTCGACGGTATACGGAGCCAGAACAACTTCATGAAATCATTCTATTGAACACAAAACAACTCTAACGATCTTCCACCACCTCATCATCCACTCCTTCCCAGCACTCGGCTCATTAAATTCAATCGATGCCTTGAATGAGTGAGAAAGGTAAAATTGACCTGAGCTGGAATTGAATAGAAAGATATAGAAAAGTAATACTGCAACTGAACTTTGTCAAACATTAGTGATTCTGTCATTCATCAACTTTAATTGAAAGAGGAGTGGCTGTCGGGAAAGGGATTGATTCGATAACAATATATGACTGACACTTTATCGACTGAGCCTGGAGGGGTGAAAGGAAAAAGAGACTGCTGGCCGAATTTGAACTCAAAACGTAACCGAAACTGAAAGACTGGTATTTCATCACAAGGGATACAATAGCTTCTGATTTTAGACACGAGGCCAGCAACTTTGAGAGCAGAGGGTTTAGTCGATGCCGTCAATTCAGTTCTTGACTGATGTTTGATTTTATCAATCCCGGAAAAAGAAAACCTAAGTTGACATCGGTAGAATTCGAATTCAGAAAGTCAACTGCCTGAACAAGTACGCAAAGTATTTTCCGCAACGCTCTAACACGTCTACCAACCGATTTCAAGAAGCTACAATCCGAAAAACTCATTAAGTCAAAATTTTCAGAACAGTGTGATGTTGTGAAGTCCATTTTGCAATGTTTAAATAATAAGACTACAGTTTCGTAGCAGTGTGGTGTTAGGTGTAGATTAATCGATTTAACCTTTTGCCGTGACTTCTCACTTTATCCCTGGAAGATTAGAAAGGTTCAGATAGAATAATTGTGAAGGATCATATTGTGTTTAATCTATAGTGAGATACAACGAGGACCATCCTAACAGCATTCTAGGTTCCCGGGCAATAGACGAGAGCTTTATATATTCTAGAATATTGATCTGACAGCAAACCTCAGCATCATACACAGATAAATATTAGCCCAAGACTCGTGGACATTACCAAATGTGTCCATTCTTTATGACAGCAATGGACAAAAATAGATGGGGATTTGAGTGAAGCTGCAGTGGCGATTGATTCGACTGCTGTATATTACTTAAAGACCTGTAATAAAGTTAATTCTTTTTTAACACGATCAAAATGATTTAATATTAGATATTGAAACAATGTACCCACCCCCACCCATTCGGAAGGGGTAGATTAAATCGATCTATTAAAGCGATAACTATTCGAGTCAAAGCGAGAACCCTTATATGATCGCTCGAACTTCTAGAAATAACAGTCAAGTCACCTTGAAATCATACCCTAACGGAACCAAAACTATATTTTGTACACAACCCTCACCACTCCAAGACATTCAATCATCAAAGTTTGTTTTAGAAACAGATTTCATAAAAATAACATTCTGAAATGCCAAATATTTTTTTCCCTAAAAGATAAATTTTTATTATGATATATCTTATCTCACAGAACCCAGAATTTGGGGGAAACGCTTAAATAGGCAACACTAATACATTAGCTACAATGCCCAACATAACTTTAAAATACGGGATGGTCACGAATGGAATGTCTTTGATAATAGGTCTAATCGACTAGGGTTGATCTAAGGGTTACACAACTAATACATGTTTTACACCCATCCCTCCCGGAAGAATAAAAGACAACGAACTCTCAGGGTTCGAACTTAGAACATGAAGAGATGTCAATGCAGTAAAGACAATTTCTTAGACACAAGAAATTAGCAAGGAAATGGGAGGGGAGGGGGTCGATTTAATTTGATGTCAGAAGAAGGATGAAAGGCGAAGTTATGTCGACAGGTTTTGAACAGACTATAAAAGTTCCAGAACAAATACCGCAAGGTATTTCGTATTATCGACGCGTTAATGATTTTGTCAATCCTCTGTCGTAATAATAATAATTGTTTCTCAGACAGAACGCCTAAAGAAGGGGGTTAATTGACTCTATCGACATGAAAACTTGAACTGTATAGTTGACTTTAAAGAGAGCAGAAATAAACAAATACTACAAGAACAATCCATTCTTTATTAATAATTCTCTGGACTTTATTCATAGCAGTTATATTAACACATCCTTATGTTTTAAGTTGAAATCGGTTGTGGCCCTCGCCTTGAAATAAATAGAGTTACGAGCTAGAAAAAGGGGGAATCGATTTATTTTTATTTATTTTTTTGCCACTGTTCCCTCTTGGTTGTGTCCGTGTTAGAGAAAGAAACCAAACAGTAGCAGCAGTAAAATACAGCAACAACATTAAGAGTCACAAGAAAAATATAAAAAAAAAAGACAGAAGGCATGTGGATACTGAACTGCGGCTAACGAATAGAAGGCTTAATTTTGAGCTAAAGCCCTCCTACTCTCGCACTAAGATTAATAGTGAGGGGAGGAGGAGGAGGGCAAATAAACAAACAACTGTCCTGTCGAGGGTGTAACGAGGGGTAGACCCCCTCCCCACCTTCTCTCTATTGAGGAAATGTAGTAGTAGTAATTATAGCAGCAGTTACAATAATAGTAATAGTAGTTGTAGTAATACTTATATAGTAAATTTAACAGTAGTAGTAGTAGTAATTAGGTATACGAATAGAATGAACATTATTTTCTAACTCTCTTCATTTATAGGGAAAAATGAGGGTTTTATATAAAGACGCGTGTGTGTGTGTGTATATACACATACTTACACACACATACATATATATATACATACACACATATATATATACACACACACATATATATACATACACACACACACACACTCCTTCTCTCCTGTGTGGATGTGTATCTGCAGAATATTTCTTAATTGACTTTTCTGTCGAGTTTCAAGGAACAATACTACGATGCAGGCATACGTGTGTGTGTTTATACATACACACGTTAGTTTGTGGGTGTATTCATATAAATTTAGCACTTTATGGGTGTATACAGCTTGGGAGTATTGATATCTACATTGAGGTGTTTTATAGATATATATAGATAGATATATGAAAAGTATATAGTTTATAGGTGTATATACGATCAGTTTGTAAGCCTATACAAATGCGTACGTATATATATATATATATATATATATATATATATATATATATATATATATATACATACACACACACACCAGTGATTATTTCAGAATGTACTTTGTGATATAAATGTATAATCCACACATATTTGTCGTTTATAATAAACAATGATAATTTTAAATTATATTTGTGGGTGTGTATGATAATTATTTTACAGGATATAATATACACACACACACACACATACATACATACATACATTTCGTTCTGTTTTTTATTTTCATTTGAATAACCCAGGCTTGGCTATTTCCTTATTTTCACAATAATACAAAAATATATAGCTTTGTGTACGCGCATGTTCATAGGTAGGTGCGAGTATATATATATATATATATATATATGTACATGTGTGTATATATACATATGTGTGTGTTGTATGTACATTACACGTGAATATGTGTATATAGGCACTCGTACAGAAAATGTACATTCATCAGATTTACTTGAGATGCGCGTCTTTAATACAAAACGATTTGTGGAATGGTTATAATTAATGATATTATTATTATTATTATTATATAAGTCGACGAAGAGAAGTGAGAGTTGAGGTGAAGAGAAGAGTGGTGCTTACCTATTTGTAAGACATTCGCTACAGCATTCGCCTCAAGAAGTCGTACACCGTGATGAAAGGGCAACTTCTGGGTATCTCCGTTGTCCTTGCAAGCATTGGCCAAAGACGAATACATACATATATCCATTTCATTGCGTGGGAATGACCAGTAGACGATGCGGTTCTGTACGGGTTCTGGTATCCGGTCAAATCGAAGTTCCACAGACTGGAAGGCTATGTTTTCGGCCACAACTTTGGCGCAGATATCCAATAAGCTGTCCACTTGGCCGCCGCGCACCTGCTCCACCTCGTTCCACTGGTCGCAGGTCGGCCCAGCAGAAGAAGACACACCAGAACATAGTCTCTTCTTAGCCAACGCCATTGAGAATCATCTGATAGCATTCGGCTAAAATAATAAAGCATAGACACACATACACACCATACCACACCGCAGCTACTACAGACAGATTACATACATTAGACATAGACAGCACATCACACCATATCACAGATAGAGAAGAAACACACGGCCAGCCGATTTACACTATATTTATGTGTGTGTGTGTCTGTGCATATATATATATATATGTATAATGGACAGACAGATATGTGTGTGCGTGTTTGTATTGTCGAGGAGATTCGGAAGTACGTCCCTGTCGGCGTGGATATAATTTCTGAATAGTTGTAGTAGTGATAGTAGAAGTGTTGGTGGCGGTGTGTATGTTATTGCATGGAGCATGGAGTTGTGGGGTTACTGTGTTTGTGTGTGTTACGGACACGGCTGACAGGAAGCGAAGAGACACGCCGAGTGGAGTGGAGGTGACGAGAGTGGAGTGAAGACTCATTCTCAAAGTGAATTTAGGAGTGAGAGGGAGGGTCAGAGAGAGAGTGACTTAGGGAGAGAGAGCTCAAGTGAGAGAGTGAGAGAACGGATGAAAGGGAGGAGAAGGTTAAGGGGTGGTGGTGTATGTAAATGCGTGTATCCGTGTCTAGGCGTGCGTGTATATAAATAAATTGATGTTTATATATTCAAGTACGTCTGACATGTTTTTATCGTCTTTTTTTTCGTCTTCGATATGCAGTAAATATATTTGCAGCTAAACCATGGTATTTATGACAGCGTAATATATATATATATATATATATATATATATATATATATATAGGGAGAGAGAGAGAGTGTGTGTGTGTGTGTATTTATGTATGTGTGTAGGGGCTGTGGTGATGAAACTATACAGTATATACGGGTGGGAGAAGTTGGGAATTTTGGCAGGATTTATGTAAAACTCTGATTACTGGCATTACAAAACCGTGCGTATGTTTTAGCGTACGATTGTGTGTGCGTGTGTGTGTGACGTATACAGAAGAGGAAGAGTTTAAGTTATGTGTGTGTGTGTGTGTGTATAGCTTAATTAATAAGGCATTGAAACAGAAAGGCTTTCCCCAGACAATAATATATATATATGGAAATATATGTGTGTGTGTGCGTGGATTTATGTATATATTTACATAGACATATGGTGTATGTATAGACATACATATAGTGTGTGTGTATATATGAATAGAGATGGTATGTAAACATATATGTATACATACAAACGTGTGTATGCATGTGTGTGAGTACATAAAGTATTTGCGTGCGGCTTAATCTCTAATATTTACATCTCTCCCTCTCCCTCTTTACAATTTCTGTCTTTCATAGAAAACATCACCACCCCCTTTCCCCTCTCTTACACTTTACTTTCTCTCTCAGACACCCATTCAGCTTTCTAAACTACTTCTCTCCCTCTCTCTCTCTCTTTCTCTCTCGCTTTACACACACACCTCTTCGACTCTTCCATTCTCTCCGTTACTTTCTCAGGGATAGAGACTGTAGGTACGTATATAGAAATACACACACACGCATATACAACACACACATATATATATATACATATGAGAGAGGGGAGAGAGAGACAGGTGGAAAATGAGAGATCGACAAAAGCATGCTTTGGGTGAAACAGTCAATTTTTGATATTTAAGGTTTCAAATTCAGGCCCAAGGTCAGTGGGTGGTAAGGCGATGACATCGACCCCAATTCTTGACTGGTACTTGTTTTATCGACCTCGAACAGATGAGAGATAAAGATGACCTCGGTGGAATTTGAAATTAGAACGTAAAATGTCAGAAGAAACGCCGCTAAGCATTTTGTCCGACGCGCTGACGATTCTGCCTGCTCACTATCTTTCGATATAAACACATATAAACTAGCCACCGCATTCAACGTTTTGACTTCAATATCAGATAATGTTTGCACTAAATAAAATATTTTGATATGGGCGCAGACGTGGCTGTATGGTAAGAAGGTTGCTTCCCAACCACATGGGCCCAGGTTCAGGTCCACTACGTGACACCTTGAGTGTCTTCTACTAGAGTCTCGAGCCGGAAACTGAAAGGAACCCGTCGTATATATGTATAGATATATAGTTCACATATGAGACTCAGATATTCTCTATATCGAAGAGACTTAGTGCTCAAAAGATTCAAACTTCGACTTCGATGTCTTTACAGGGGATCGATTCTACAAGGTAAAGAAAAGCTAGAAGAGGGGTCAGGTTGAGCGGGTATAGAAGCAATAATGGGGATAAGCAAATTAGACACATCAAATAGATTAAATGTATTAAGTACATCAAATACAATATATATATATATATATATATATATATATATGTGTGTGTGTGTGTGTGTGTGTGTGTGTGTATACATGTAAAACGAGGGACAGGAAAAGGTAGAAACTTTCAGATGATGAATTTATATATTTATATAATTAAGTCCAACTGACACAGAGAACAAACGACATCTTCAAACTTCTTTGCACTCTGGTGAGGGAGAAGCGTATCCTCCGATATTAAATGCATTCATACGGCCGCATTTTGTGATGAACTAAATCTGCCAACATTATATTGGATCAAGGCCCCAGAAACAGCTGTTGACCTTATAATACCTTTCTTCCACCCCTTTAAATTTTTCCGTCGTTTGTACTCGTTGTAAGTTGGACTTATTTATATAAATATATATACATACATACATATAAATTCATCATTCATCATCTGAAAGTTTCAACATTTTGCTTTCTCTCGTTTTGCATGTATACATACATACATACATACACACACACACACATATATGTATATATATATATAT
>NC_069004.1:35991978-35992506 GCF_001194135.2 Octopus bimaculoides
ATATATATATATATACATATATATATGTGTGTGTGTGTGTGTGTGTGCGTCTGTGTATGTGTCTGTGTAGCTCAGAAGTAATATTTCTTCAACTGCAAAGGTGTCCAGGTAAGGATTTCAAAAGCTGACAACATGAAGACGGGTTTCTTCAAAACAGTCATTTAATCAACACTTCTCTCTATTTCACGGACACTGATGAAAAGACTCGGAAAGAACGCTTGATAGTACATACAGGAGAATACTTGGCGCAGTTCTCGATGTTTCTTGGCAGCAATAATCCCACAAAGCAGAGATTGTATGGAAGTTTTCTTACCACCAACTTGTGCTGGAAACCCACACATGGACATAGGAGTGTCGGTAGAGAATCAACTTGTGGAAGACACTGGATATGAAGGTTGCTATGGAAGACCGGGACATCTGGTGAGGCAAGTCACTTCGATCGGATGTACCGTGTGTGTGTGTGTGTGTGCATGTGCGTGCGTATGTATGTATGTATGTGTGTATATATATATATATATATATATATAT
>NC_069004.1:35992516-35994223 GCF_001194135.2 Octopus bimaculoides
TTAGCGAAAAAAATGTGAAAAAGTATGATTATTTAGTGGATATTGAGTTTTGTGTTAATAAAACTCTGGCGACGATGATTAACTCTGGATCACCCACCCACCCCCGTATAGTTCGTGAATTTAGAGGGTTTAGATTTGTGATACTATCCCTTTATATCCCATCGTAGATGGGCAGATTTGCTATCTTACTATAATGGGCCTTTATGTCCGTCTGTCCGTCTCCTTATTCCCTCTTCACGGCCAGACGGCTGGACCAATGGTTATGATAGTTTTCGGGATTACAAAGGCAGGAAGGTTTTTAGCATTAATGGATTCTCAAGTTTTCATTTCTGCGATTGTTTTCGGCCGTTTTTTTTATGTGATTTTTTTTCGACGCCCATAGCACCAAAAGATTCTTTGAAAGCTACCATAGTCGGAATAATTCCAAAATGAACCAGGACCACTTGATTGGAGCATGTAGATGATTTAGATCTCATATAGAGGCAGTTGTTGAAGCTGAAGGTGGCTTTATTGAATAACATTATAGAAAAGAAGATTTATTTTTATCCTCATAGCATTTTTTGATAAATAAAGTTATTATCTGTTATTATATATCTGTTTTTTTTTATGAACATAAATCTGTCCTCAAATATCCTACGCACCCTATATATACACAGGGGTTGTACAAAATAATGGAAACACCTAGCATCCTCATTTTCAAACATCTATAAAACCATCAAAAGCTTGTTTATTTTTATGTTTTTTTTATTATTTATTATTAGTGATACTTAATATATTTTGCTAAAACTGATGTTTCTTTTCAGATATCATCAGAAAAAGGTAATTAAGATACATTAAAATAACAGGTCTCCAGCAGCCTGGTTCCCCCCTCATTGCGGGAACCAAAACCATAGCCTCCATGTACGCCATAAAAGCCCCCTGTATGTTGTCCAACATGTCCACTGAAGTCACCAGCCACAAAGAGAAGGTCCCTGTCATTCGTCAACGAGGTAGTCTGCAAAATGGTGTCATAAAATCGGTCTTTCCATCCATCCGGTAGTCCCGGCTGAGGGGCATAGGCCGAGATAATGGTTGCTAACCCATGATGTAGCACTAATCTAATCTTAAGTATTCTGTCGCATACTCTGAATACCTCGATTACCTTATCCACCCATTTCTCCTCAAGAAGTATACCCACGCCCCAGACCCCGTTTGTGTTCCCTACCCAGAAAATCTTGTACCTGTGTTCTTTGCCTGTGAGGAACCTAGCCGAACCTCCTCTCCACCTTATTTCTTGGAGGCAGCAGATATCGACACATCTCCGTTCAAGCATCACATATCTCCGCATACATGTATCATCATCATCATTATCATTTAACGTCCATTTTCCATGCTAGCATGGGTTGGACAGTTCGACTGGGGTCTGGGAAGGTAGGAGGCTGCACCAGGCTCCACTCTGAACTGGCAGTGTTTCTACAGCTGGATGCCCTTCCTAATGCCAACCACCCTGAGAGTGTAGTGGGTGCTTTTTACATGCCACTGGTACAGGGGCCAGAGGAGGCTGGCAACAGCCACGATCGGTTGGTGCTTTTTACGTGCCACCGGCACGGAAGCCAGCCAAGGCGGCACTGGCATCGGCCACATTCGGATGGTGCTTTTTACGTGCCACCAGCACGGTTATCACAACTACAATTTCCATTTGATTTTCATTTTGATGTTGATGTACTT
>NC_069004.1:35994460-35995735 GCF_001194135.2 Octopus bimaculoides
GGCACTTCTTCACACATCTCTCCTCATCCATCCGCAGCACATGACCATACCAACACAAGCGTCTCTCTTGCACACCACATCCGATGCTTCTCGGTCTGGAAGTGACTTGGCACCATCTGCAGACTTGGTCTGTGGCACTCAGCAAGCTGTCCCGTAGGAATTTCCAGCTACTTTCTATGTCCGATATCTGTAGTTCCTCCTCCCTCTCATCAAATTTCTTGATGAGGATGTCCCTAAATCTCTGACCATGTGAAGGGTTCTTCCAGTATATATATATATATATATATATATATATACACATAAGCACATACACACCCCCACCTCTCCTTTGCATCCCTGTATCGCCCCTAACTCTTATGGCCTCTTGCCCATCCATCCTTCATCCCTACCCATTTCCTCATTTTCCTTTCCATACAATTTTGCAAACCATTTCTTGTGCCTTGTGGGGTCACTTAGGCCCCTTATCATCATTATCTATCTCCTGCAGCTCTGACTATTCATTTTCTCTTTTTCTCTCATTTGTCCCTTATTAGATGTGAACAGCCCTTCAGATCTACAAGAACCTGCACTGCCCCCCCCTCTTCCACACCTAATCTCCATAGTTCTACTCCTTGCTCCCCAAGCTGACTCTCCTCCCCAGGATTTGTAGTTCTGTGAGTTGCATGGTGACCTCAATAGTGTAGATGGCTTGAAAAAAGCCACCAAGTCCACTCTGTAAAGGGGTTGGCATTCGGAAGGGCATCCAGTCATAGAAACCATGCATAAATAAACATGGGTGATGATGCTGTCCGTGGGCCCAATGGAGCCTGTCAAAGCATTCTACCCATATATCAGCATGGAAGACAGACGTTAAAGATGATGATGATGATGATGAATTCATTTGTGGATGTGTGGTTGAGAAATTCATTTCCCATCTATGGAGTTTTGAGTCTAGTTCCACAGTGCAACATCTAGGGGAAGTGTTTTGCATGTGTGTGTCTATGTCTCAACATCAAACAATGTTCATAAATGAGTGTCACCAGATTATAGAAAAGCATCCATTTGGAATCTTCCAGTTGAGGGCAAGTGTTATCTTGCTTGGAAATAGATGAGGATGATGACAGGAAGGGCACCCACCTCTACACAATGATGGTGATGATAATATAATCTATTTATCTGTCTGTGTGTCTGTCCACATGTGTATGTATGTATGTATGTATCTGTCTATCAATGATATATATGTATATACATTTGTATTTATGTTTATAAATTGATATATATTTACATATATATATA
>NC_069004.1:35996331-35996840 GCF_001194135.2 Octopus bimaculoides
GGCAGGTGAAGAAGGAGCATGTAAGAGGGTGAGGTGAGATGGGGTGGGAGACAGAAGGAGTTAAACAGGGAGTGAGGGAAAGTAAAGACGGGGGCAGGGGGGCGAAATTAAGGGTCAAAAATAGGGAATAGATGAGGTATAGGTGGATATTGTGTGAGGATTGGGGAGACACAGACATGAGAAGAGGGAAAGAAAAATGTTATGGTTTGAAGAAGTGAGGTGAAAATGCTGGACCAATATATATCGATGAAAATCCACTATCACATATAGAAAAATTAATAATTAAAAGCACAATAAATGAGTATAATATAAAGTAAAGTAAATATCATAAGATAAATATAATATAATATAATATAATATAATATATAATATAATATAATATAATATAATATAATATAATATTATACTCATTTATTGTGCTTTTAATTATTAATTTTTCTATATGTGATAGTGGATTTTCATCGATGAGTTCTTGAAAATTGGTTATTTTCCCTAAAACTATATATTAT
>NC_069004.1:35998376-36004833 GCF_001194135.2 Octopus bimaculoides
TATATATATATCATCATCAACATCATCGTTTCACATGCTGGTGTGGGTTGGATGGTTTGTCTGAGATCTGGAAAGCCAGAAGGCTGCACCACGCTCCAATCTGATCTACCAATGTTTCTACAGCTGGATGCCGTTCCTAATGCCAACCACTCCAAGAGTGTAGTGGGTGCTTTTTACGTGCCACTGGCATAAGAGCCTATCAGGGGACAGTGGCCACAGCTATGATTTGGGTTTTACTTGACTTGACAGGTCTTCTCAAACATATCATATTGTCTGACGCATCAAAGGTACTCTTGAATAGACCAGACATGCAAAACTAGCATCGGCCATGGCTGTGATCTCACTTTAATTGCCGGGTTTTCTCAATCACAGCATAACTCCAAGGGTTTCAATCTCTTGTCATTGCCTCTGTGAGGCCCAATGTTCGAAGGTCATACTTCACCACCTCATCCCATGTCTTCCTGGGTCTACCTCTTCCACAAGTTCTCTCCACTTTGGGTGTGACACTTCTTCACCCAGCTTTCCTCATCCATACACAGCACATGACCATATCAGCACAGTCGTCTCTCTTGCACGCCACATCCGATGCTATTTATGTCCAACTCTTCTCTAAGGCACTCACACTCTGTCTTGTATGCACACTGACATTACACATCCAGCAGATCATACTAGCTTCATTTCTTTCAAACCTACGCATGTCCTCAGCAGTCATGGCCCATGTTTCACTGCCGTGCAGCATGGCAGTTCACACACATGCATCACACAATCTACCTTTCACCCTGAGCGAGAGGCCCTTTGTTACCAGCAGAGGTAGGAGCTCCCTAAACTTTACCCAGGCTATTCTTATTCTCACTGCTATGCTCTCTCAGAGCATCCAGCCACCACCACTACAGACTTGGTCACCTAGGTAGCGGAAGCTATTGACTACTTCTAGTTTCTCCCCTTAGTATGTGATGGAATCTGTTTTCTGTACATCTTCGGTGCTTATTGCCCCTGTGCATTTGCCACACACAAAAACTATCTTCCCCAGTTAGACTTCCTTTGATATTGCTGCTCCTTTTATGTGTCCATAGCTTACACTGGGTACATTGTATGGACTTTCTACCCACGCTTTTTCTACAGATTGAGCAGGGTCATCTACCTGAAGGGGATTGTGATTTGACTGCCTTCCTACTTAGTAAGACTTAGGTTTTTGCTAGGTTGACTCTAAGGCCCTTCGATTCTTGACCTTGCTTCCACAGCCTAAACTTCGTCTCTAGTTCTGGTAGAGACCTAGCTATTAGAGCGAGGTCATCAGCATAGAGGAAGGGAGAAAGAAGGCGAAGGAGAAGAGGAAAATGTATTTACACACACACAAACATGTATGTATATACATACATACATACATACATACATACATACATACATATATATATATATATATATATATATATATATATATATATATATATATATATATGTATGTATATAGATGGATAGATAGATAGATGTGTATGATGAAGAAGGGAGAATCAAAGAAAATTGAAGACAGTAGAGAAAAAGTAGTAAAGATTGAGCAGTGGTGGGCGTAAGTATGAGGAGAGTGAGAGATATAAGAAAATAGAGAGTTGTAAAGGTTATGAGTATAAGGAAGAGGAGGAGGAAAGAAGGAGCGATAAAGAGAGAGAGAGAAAGAAGGTAAATAGAGATTAGTTGAGATAGAAGGAGATTAAATGAGTGGATTAAAGAGATGTGGAGTGGGAAACGATAATGTTGAGTAGAGATAGAAGAGAGAAAGGGGCGAAAAAAGGGAAATTGCTTTTATGGCTGGAAGGAAATAGAAAGAAGAAAATGATATAAGATTATTGGAAAGAAAAGAGTTTGGGACATCGAAAATGTTTAAAAGTGGAGAGAGAGAGGGGGAGAGGGAGGGGGGTAGAGATTAAGGGGGTGACTGAAAAATTTAGGTGTCGGGGAAAAAAAGACTGGAAAGGTTTCGATGTAAAGAGATAGAGTAAGAATAACAGAAATAGGGTGGAGAGCCACGGAAGGAGTGAAGGAGAATTGGCAGAGAGAAAAGAGAGAGAGAGAGAAATATGAGTGAACGGGGGCAGATTTAAGGGGTGGCCTGAGTGAATGAGCGCCTCGGAGATGGAATAGTGAACGAAAAGAGGAAAAGGAAGGAAACGAGAAAGAAATATCTTCTTCCTCTCTCACACTCACATTCCTCACTCACACTCACACTCTCTCTTTACTCCCCATCTTCCTTTCACTGTCAACTTCTCACTCACTCACATTACCCTCCCCCCCATTCACTTTATTTTCCCTCCCACCCACTTTCACTAACTATCTTTTATCTGCACACACACACACACACACACACACACACACAAATATATATAAACAGAGAGAGAGAGTGAGAAAAAGAGAGAGAATAGAATACTGTAAGATAATGTGAGTGAGAAATTGCTAGAAATGGGAAGTAGAGAGAGTGTGAGTGGAGAGTTGAGTGAGAGAGGGAGGAGGAAAACATAAGAGAGTAACCGACTGCGAGATGGAGAGAGAGAGAGAGAGAGAGAAAGAGAGAGAGAGAGAGAGTAGAATTAGAGTGAAACTCTGAGTGAAGGCTGCGAAAAATAAATACAAAAGAGAAAATAGAAAAGAAAAAAGAGGAGTGGGTGTTGAGTGGAAGACGTGAATGAAGAATAGAAAGTGGATAGGAGGGAGGGAGGGAGGATCTCTAATCAGTCAGTAAAGGAAGAGAGAGAGAAAAAGAGGAAAGAAAATTAGAAAGGTTAAACGTGTTGTGTTTGTGAGAGAGGTGGAGCTGAGAGAGAAAGAGAGAAAGAGGGAGGAGAAAAGACGATTTACTTTAAGGAGTGGGGGTGGAGTTGAATGAAGAAGGAAGCGGAGGAAGGAGGGGTGGGGAGAGTGAATTAAAGAGGAGCTGGATGGGAGAGTTGAGTAGGGTCGGAGGTGTTAAGCGTAATGTTGAACTCTTACTCACACTCATGATACGAAACAATAGCATACAAAAATATATACACACATGCACTCATCTCCTGACATAGGACACACACACACACACACACACACGTGAATATATATATATATGAATATCTATATATCTATATATACACACACACAGATGCAAAGTGGAAGTGGTAGGAGGATGTGAGGGTGACATAAGGAAAAGAGGAGGTGAAAAAAACGAGTGCGCCTGCGCTGTGACACTTGCTCACGCATGCTTGATTGCGTTGCACAGCTTGGCTTGCTTTGACATTATATTATGCTCGGTTTGGGCACAAGGAATTCCCTTCGGATATCCCCCAAGCTTGAATGAAATGAGTGATGCGGCCAGGGAAAATGCCTAAAGTAATCTAAATCGCTCCGCCCTCCCGCCGTCTCCAGTTATCATTTTCCTTTCTCTTCTTCTTTCATTTTACTCGCCTTTTAAGTGTAATTGTTTCTCTCTTTCTTTCTATTTTCTCTTTGTAATTTCACTTTTTAATTTTAATCTCTCTCACTCATTTCTCCCTCCCCCCTCTCTCTCTCTCTCTCCCTTTATAATCATCCTAAGCTAATAATTTCTCTCTCTCAAATTTCTCAATCTATCTAATTGCTTTCTCTCTAACTTCATAGTCTTTCTAATTTCACATTAAACTGATTTTTCCCCCACCTCGTTTTTTTTTAATCCTTTTCTCTGGCCCTTCACTTATTCCTCTCTTTCTTTCTCCTTTTCTCCCCTTCTTCACTCATTAACCAATTGTTTTCTTATTCACTTTGGTCTTTCTGCCGAGAAAACAAAAATCCTTCGTCCTATTGTTTTTGTTTTCATTTTCTTTCTTTTAAATTACTTTCTCGTTTCAGATTTTTAAAGCAATTCTTTAATAATTTTTGGTGTTTTTTTTTTGCAGAGGGGAGGGGGGGTGACAAAGGGAGGGGGGTTTCTTTCACTGTTGTTGTCCTTTTCATTTGTCGTTTCCGTTTCTTTCATCGCCCCCCCCCCACTATCCTCGTCATCTTGACCAGCATCGTCGTCGCTGTCTTCCGCATCACAACAATCATAATCATTGTCATTATATAGGATTTGTTTCGGAAATTCCGTGTGTGCGCGCGCGTGCGGCAGTACGTGTCTCATTTAGTGAATATGGTAGGAGTGGACGGTGTTGTACAAAAAGTTTTTTGCAGTTATTTCTAGTTTTTATCGGACAAACAAACACACACTTAAACACGCTTAAACGCACACAAACACACACACATCAACACAGACACAAACGAACACACCCACATACAAAATACAAACAAATGCACGTCCGTATAAACACCACCGCAAACACGTATGCACACATTCGACAAATACATGCGTCGGTCAAAATGCGGTTTTTAGTCTGGGAGCTTTATGTTCTGAGTTAAAATTCCACCGTGGTCCACTTGGTCTTTCATCTTGTTGGGGTCGATGAAATAAAGTACCAATCAAATACTGAGGTGAATGTAATTGACTGAGGACCCCGACCCCCCAAGAAATTTGCTTAAATTAGAAGCGACTATATAGTCAGTTTAATAAATCCAACACACACAGGAGAGAGAGAGAGAGAGAGAGAGAGAGAGAGAGAGAGAGAGAGAGAGAGAGAGAGAGAGAGAGAGAGAGAGAGAGAGAGAGAAACATGATGTGATAGTTTCTTTGTGGTCGCAAGAAATGCCAACCAAATCTGGCCGAAATCACACCCTACCATCTTCCAAAGAAAGGACAGATAGGGGAACGTAATTTTAGAGAGAATGCTTCGTTCAGGGTCCACTTCGGATAAACAAGAACAAAGACAAGTTGAAATTATGACAAAAAACAATAAACATGCACACACAAAATACGAACCCGCGCCGCGCGCATACCTCCCCCATTTATATCTCCGTCTCTCTCCCGCCTTCCATCCCTCCTTCACCTCTCTCTCTCTCTCTTTCCCTTTCTCTCCCCTCCTCTCTCTCTCTCTCTCATGCACACAAGCACTTTTCTTTTTTTCATGTCCGCTGTCACACACACATACACACGCAAACACGAGTCTGGTGTGTGTAAAGAGGGTAATAAATCGTAGATCGATGGATAGCTTCCATCCACACCTCCATCTCTCTCTCTCTCTCTCTTCCATTATTGATAAAATCAGCGGAAGTGACACAGAAAGCGTGTGGACGCAGCACAGGGAAATTTCTCTTTGACGTCGCGATGTTTCGAAAGAAGATTACTCGTCTCGTATTCGGGTGGCAGTTTGATTCCGGAAGTCCTTAGATCTCGGGGTACAAGCACTCCCCTTAGCCCCGAATATTAAATCGGTGGAACGCCAGCGAAGGCGACCCTTCAGGCTAATGACCGTTTAGGTTTCGATACTGCGACCTTTCTATTTTTAAACGCCAAGGCGGGGTGCGAGTTGGAGGGTGGCGTGCAAAAGCCTCAAAACCTTCTCAGACAAATCCAACTGTCTGACAGGTACCGATGAAATTTCACAAATGTGTTAGCGTCGACATGGGACAATCAGTGCGTGTCATCCGGATTGAACCTAGATAGAGTCTTTTGTTAGGTAGGTAGATAGAACTAGTATAAGATGTTCACACTTGAAACTGGTCGATTACATAGGCCACAAATTTGTGATCTGCATTGTTGACTTAGATAGGACCTGGTAACTGGAAGTTGAATGCACAGGCAAGTGAACTACTGAATTAGTGAAACGGCAGTTGACTAGAGCAATCGTCAATTAGATCATAACATAAAAGCATTTCGTAAAGAACTGACAATAGAAAGAAACAGATTGGAATCGGACGCAATTAGTAACTGTATTGCAGCCCATGGGCTCGAGGAATGAATGGCTATCGACTGTTTCTTTAATATAAAACAATCCGGGAGCGTGTGACAGCTTTCCAGCAGCACTTCACCGGACCGTTCGGGTAGGTGATCTATCAAAACCTACCACGACGGCCGCCTGACATGGCTCTCGGCAAAAGATGCGAGGCGCTGCCGATGACAGTAGGGTGGCACGATGAATGCATTTTGACCAAATTTAATGTCGAACGGTTGAAGGACATCCTTTTCCAACACGGAAGGACGACCGTGTCGGTGTATGCAGATGACGTCATCACCAAGGTGTCGAATCCCACCGAAGTGAAAACAATCGGTACCATCTATATATATAAAAATGAGAATGTGTGTCTGTCTGTCTGTGTGAATCTCTAAAACTCGAGAACTACGCAACCAATTTCATTCAAATTTTACACATGCCTTACTTAGGGTTCCAGATGTGTTTTAGTCAAAAAAAAATTATTAACTTCTTGCAGAGTTCGAGCACACGGCAACATAATATCTCCTCCACTATTTAAGTATTACGTGTCAAAAGTGAAACAAAAACACTCATGTCAAATACTTTCACTTTAAAAATGAAACTATTCCACTAACTGAAACAATCACATTTCGATACTGTAGTGACAGATACTT
>NC_069004.1:36005520-36007250 GCF_001194135.2 Octopus bimaculoides
ATAACAGATGAGCATTATTTAGAAAATGATGTCACACGTTATCGAGGCTACCACTCTTTCTGGATGTGCAAAAGGGGATGACGTCTTTATTCCAAGAATTCCTCTTACTCCATCAGGAGCAGACATTCCTTTTACATTCAGAAGACTACAATTCCCCCTTCGTGTGACTTTTGCCATGTCCATAAACAAATCTCAGGGTCAAACACTGTCTGTAGCTGGTCTTCTCTTGGAAGAGCCCTGCTTCTCACATGGACAACTGTATGTTGGCTGCTCAAGAGTGGGCAGCAACAAAAAACCTATTTGTATATGCTCCACAAGGGAAAACAAGGAACATAGTTTCCAATTCTAAATATTAGGAGACAATGGAAGAGGCTGAAACCAACCAGGACAAATCAGGAGCTTATAATTTGGTACCTGCAAAGGCAGGCCCCAATCAGGCGGTCAACGCTGTGAAGCGCTGGACCGGAACTGGTAATGAGAAGGGTGCGCAGTTTTGCCCAAGAATGATCTGGGGGAGAAATTGACCTTCAAAGGTCGGGCTGAGGTAGCATAGAGGGGAGTGCAGTGTTGTTTCGGAAAGGTAACGGATATCGATAATAGATACGGATATTTTATCCCTTAGTCGGTTACTATAACTGCTAAATCTGTTTATATATATCTATGTATATATGTATGTATATATATGATGGGCTTCTTTCAGTTTCCGTCTAGCAAATTCACTCACGTGGCTTTGGTCGGCCCAAGGCTGTAGTTGAAGGCACTCTTTAAAGTATAGAGGTGAATTTCGTGTAGACACCTCCTCTCTCTCATTTTGCCATTCACTTCTTTGAAGTGTGACACACGCGGCAGGTACGTACAAAAAGAACGAAATGGCATAGCAATACTGATAAATAATAATAATAATAATAATAATAATAATAATAATAAGAAGAAGAAGAAGAAGAAGAAGAAGAAGAAGTAAAGCCTATATCTTATACGGCTTAACATTGATAGTAAAGATTACAAAAAAAAAAAACAATTGCTTTATTCTGTTTTCTTTCCTTTCTCACTTCCTTCCATATTTTCTCCATTTTTCTTTTCTCTTTTATTTTGATATATTTCTCTTTTTTTTCCTCCTCATCTTCCTTCTACCGTTTCTTTCTCTTTCTTTTCCTCTTCTCATTTCACCCGAACAAAGCCGAGATTAGTAGAGACGTTGTCTGCTGCTCTTAGTATACATACATGCATGCATACATACATTCATACATACACACGTGCGTGCGTGTACACACACACACACACACACACACAGCCCCGTTTCAATAAATAATATCTATGTAGCGAGGTTTGGTGTAAATAACAGACGACAATTTTCATCATTAGCCAACAAGAAAATCCTTCGGGGCAAAATACTCTTCCCAAAGCAACTTTATTCCGTCCCCACCATCATCTCATCGTCATAACATTCTCCATTCTCTCTCTCTCTCCAAACCCGTATCAGCCAGCATGAGGTTTATATTCTTTTATTTCATAAATCTGTTGTTATGTTTTGTAATTATTATTATTATTATTATTATTATTATTATTATTATTATTATTATTATTATTATTATTATTCGACAAACCAATCAACTACATCCATTGTTGTTTAATATTTTATAAACGGAGAGGAAAACACACACACACGAAGACAAAGATGCACAAATATAGAAACGCCGAGAACAACCGACATGTCCATAGGAAACAAACTA
>NC_069004.1:36007948-36008683 GCF_001194135.2 Octopus bimaculoides
CACCATAAGGCCAAACACCCTTATGAGTGAGAAACCCAGGGTAACCACATAAACCGGCCTCCCCCATTATATATATATATATATATATAAAGTTATTTTATTCTACATGGGTAGAAATACAGAAAAAAATAGAAGTTAAAAATGCAATGAAAATAGTTAGATTTTTAAAATTATATTTAAAGGTTTAATCGGTTTCACAGTTTACACTGATTTTCAAAAGTTGAGATAAAAAGACGTGGCTTATGCCGCAACTGTCTTGCTTCTGACTAGCGTTTGAAGCTTTTCCTCTACTTTTTAAAGATTTTCTTTTTATCAGTTTTTCTTCAGACACACATTATGCCACGGAAAAGGAAGTCCACTTATGAAAATACTCCACATGTACATAGGAGGAAGCTTCGTCGTCAATCTGAAAGCTGTGATGCAACGGACGAACGACTTTCTGGACAAAGAGAGAAGCAAACTGAGTCTCGGCAAAATGAAACCTTTGGTGAGCGTCAAGAAAAGACAGGAGCAACATATATTTTCGCCATATAGTTGCAAGAAGAAATGAATCTGAAGAAGATAGACAAGAGCGTTTTATTACTGATAGAAACAGGTATCAGCTCTTTTCCCTCTACATATTCCATTTTAGTACATATTTTTCATAAGGTTTTTCAAAAACCGAAACATGTAAATGTATTTATACAAAGGAAAATTAAAATGTACCCAATTTTAAGAAAGTAGCATTTTCGTTCT
>NC_069004.1:36009833-36010924 GCF_001194135.2 Octopus bimaculoides
ACACCCATACACACATATATATATATACATACATACATGCATGCAAGAATGCTTTGCGTTACGGAAGAAATCCCTGAAAACTTGCCGTAACGCGAAAACATTTTTCCCATTGATTTTCCTTGTAAGTGATAATACGTTCCTACGGATATTTCCCAAAAACATGAAAATGATTTCTAAATATACACAGAACAATTTCTAGACATATTTCGAATAAGACTGCTAATATGGTTATGTATTGTGAGAGGAATGGTGACAGGAGGAGGGCTATTGGAATGATGAAAGACTCTTATAGTTCATCATCATCATCAACATTTATTTGAGGGGCGAACAACTTATTCATCTCTTTGTACAGCTCAATGTAGAAACTGAACTCATTGTAAACTATTGTTATTATTATGTTCCGTTCATGATTAGAGTTTTTATCAATGAAATCTTGCAAATTTTCCTCTATAAGCTCCAACTCTTTAACAAATTTTTTTATTGTCCACTGAAGTGGAGTTGTTGCAATTTCCCAATCCTCAGCTTGCTTATTGCTCTAACCACATCAGTCTCTCGTTAGATAAGCTTTCGTAACGAGACACTAGCAACACAACCACGTTTTTCACCGTGACTTCTTCGAACTTGTAAGCGTTTCTATATCTTTCCTAATTTGATGAAGATTTTCTGTTTATGGAAATTTACCTGATGAAAGCGGTGTGTGTGCATGCGTATGTGTGTGTGTGTGTGTGTGTGTGTGTGTGTGTGCGTGCGTGTATGTTATTTATATATATATATATATTAGAAATGATCTAATTATAAATCTCACAGAGAGACTTAAGCAGCAGTGTTACGATAAAGCAGTTGTCTACTGTCAACTTAATGTGACGACAGTCCCATGGAGGGAATCATACTGCGGCTATTTAGCCCTTACTTGTTTCAGTCGACTCCGGCCATGCTGGGGCACGTTGAACAATATTAGTCGGCTGAATGGACCCCAGTACTTTTTTTATTTTTTTAAGCCTGGTACTTATTCTATCCGTCCCTTTTGTCCAACCGTTAAGTGACGGGGATGTCAACATATCAACACTTGTTGTCAAGCAGTGGGGGGGGGG
>NC_069004.1:36011456-36012479 GCF_001194135.2 Octopus bimaculoides
GTGTGTGTGTGTGTGTGTGTGTGTGTGTGTGTGTGTGTGTGTGTGTGTGTGTGTATTTTAGTGTTTGTTTTATACCTGCACACACACACACACACACGCATATATAAATACAAGTACACGTATACACATACGCGCACACGCACATATAAACGCTGGAGGCGGAGTGAATGCTGAGTGAATTAGAAAAGAGGGAGAATTAGGGTGCGTTGTATAGGTAAGTCGGTAAATAGAAACGACCAGAGGCTGTAAATAAAAATGATTTGAATGAGAAAGAAAAAGCTGAAGGGGAAAATATGAAAAGAAAAAAGTTAGATAAAATCTGGAAATAACACACAAAAAAACAAACATACAAAAATTAAATGGCCCCAGGGGGAAGCCAAATCAGTGATTACTTACGAGTGAAATAAATAATGTGTGAGTTTTTGCATTCTGGAATATATATATATATATATATATATATATACACGTATTGAATAGATATATATTTCGTGAAAACTGCAATTTTCATGGAAATCTGCGTCAAACTTTGCTCCCGCCCCACGTACCCCCCCCCCACTTACACATTCATTATCACCACAAGCACCTTATAATACCATCGCTACCACTATCACCATTATTTATTATTGCAAACGCTGCCACCACCACCACCACCAACAACAACTACAACAACAACAATAATGGCGATGACGACATTGCTACGATGACACGAGTTCGAGAAAGAATGTCCCGACGCAGTCGCCACTAAATTTTACTTTATATAGAAGTCCATCATTTTAAAAGCTGATAAATTCACAATATATCTATACTGTACACACACACACACACACACACACACACGTACACATACATATATATATATACATACACATACATATATATATTACTCTTTTACTTGCTTCAGTCATTTGACTGTGGCCATGCTGGAGCACCGCTTTTAGTCGAGCAAATCGACCCCAGGACTTATTCTTTGTAAGCCTAGTACTTATTCCATCGGTCAGTTGTGCCGAACTGCTAAGTTACGGC
>NC_069004.1:36012850-36015385 GCF_001194135.2 Octopus bimaculoides
AGAGAGAGAGAGAGAGAGAGAGAGAGAGAGAGAGAGAAAGAGGGGTGGTGGTGATAATGAGACACATATATGTGTACATATGTGTATGTATATATATATCAAATATACTGTCAGTCAGTCTTAGCTACGTACTCATAAACCCAACGACAAACCTGTCTATCCGTCCGCCTATCCACCCATCTCTGTCTGTCCGCCTATCCACCCATCTCTGTCTGTCCGCCTATCTATCTATCCATCTATCCTTATTTATGTTTTAACTAACACCAACAAACGTATTATGTTCCCCCACTCAATATGGCGGCGGTGGCCACCACCACCACCACTGCTAGGCCAAGGATTTCTGGAAATTATCCATGAGGCCTGTCCCGAAAGTCCCTCAGAACTGACCAGCCATTTGATTTCCAGTCTCCTCGACATCCAACGTTTCCTCGAGAACGTCACTGCTCTTTCCGAAATCGAACTTCTACCGACCGCATTGCCTAAATAGCAGAGGACTGTCACTGTGTGGCCGCACTTAAGATGCCAGGAGCCTTACATAGGTCCACACTGTATCCAGGGCTGCGGCTCAGTGAAAAAGGCGAGTCTTACAAACGGCGTCCATATCTATTCACCAGCAAGGAAACACTGGAGATATAGTATCATCAGCGCATGCGTGAACATCATCAATTACAGCATGCCTCATCCTCCACTTAACGGGAGCGCCGGAAAATGAAAAAAATAGACACTCCAGTCTGGCCAGATGTGAACTGGGACAAGGCCCGAAAGTTAGGTGGTAATATATAACGGAGGCGACGTATGCGTTCCTCACCTCTGCCCGACTTTTCAGGGATAAGCTTTATCGACCCATTTCTGGATGAGATTGGCCACCTCATCTCAGTTCCCCTCAACCTGGAGATCTGGACTAAACCAGACCGCCAGTAATTTAACTGGTCTCTCCATCTAGCGTCCCACGCCACTCCAGTTGCTCCGGTACAGGCCTGCTGACTTTTCTTGGTTAGTGTTTGCTCTTGTCATCTCTTCGTATTCTTTCGGAACAATGTCAATCAGGTCTATATACCTAGTGTTCGACACTATGATGGTGACGTCGTCAACATATGCTAACACGGCACTCCCACGTCCAAGTTCGCCTCTCAACGTCAGTATATACCGAAAGAATGGGAGCGGGGACACCCTTGGTGATACTGAATGAGTCCGATAGGTAACCAGTCACCCGAACTACCAAGCAGATGTCGCTGTATATTGCAGCAATCCAGCCACGGAAAACGGGACCGAAACCTGTCACCGTGAGATCGGCCGCCATATCTTGGTGATCGTCTGATCCACCCTATCGAAGGCTTTCGACTGATCAAATTTGATTAGGGTCACATCAGTGCTTCTTACTTTCTCTGTGATGTATCGTATGAGGTGGATTTTGTTGTGGATAGACCTACTTGGAATGGTGCGTATTTGCACATCACCAGTCGCCAACTTCTTTGCTTACACTTTGGCCAAAGGTTTGAAGTCTGCGTTGGGCAGAGTTATGAAACCTAAAGTTTTCTATACGGTCCCTCCTTGTTTGGGTCCTTTCTTAGCAGTGCCACCGCTCCTCAACTCACAGAACTAGGAATTCTCCCGTGCTGTTACCAGTTGCAGTAGATGTCTGCCAAGAGGCCACCAAACAAGTCGGGCATATTAATATACAGCTCGTAAGGAAGACCATTGAAGCTAGGTGATTTGCACCCGTACAGCCCGTCGTCGCTTCCTGTATCTCTGCGGTTGATATTGGCCTTTCACAGCGCTCCGCCTCCCTTGCCAAGAGTCATAGCAAATCATCGAGGTTGGTACTGAAGTGCATCCTGCATTTCAATCCGTTATTCTTCCTGAACAGTCGAGTGAAGTGCTGCTGAAATGCTGCACACATCTGCTTGGGTTCGAGTAGCATGCACCCATTTTGGATTATAATATAAAAAAAAGAAAGAAAAGAGAGAAAGATAGAGGAAGAGAGAGAGAGAGAGAGAGAGAGAGAACGAAAGAAAAAAAGAAAAAAAAAGAAAGAAAACTTCAAACAGATGCGAAAGATTAACGAAGGGAAAAGACGACGAAATCCGATTAGAGCGTGTTCAAAACGAGGATGAAAACGAGCTTATAGCTAACGGGCGAAACGAGACGAGACGAGACGAAGCGATGCGAGAAGAGAGGAGCGGAAAATAACGGAAACCGACGAGCATTTAAGCGAAAAACAGAAGGAAAAAAAGAATTTTAAGAAAGTAATTGAATAAAATGAAAATGGTATCGATATCAAAACTGGAAATAACAAATGATAGAAATAAAAAAAAATAAAAAATAGAAACGTCGATGGAGCTGTTGTTTCTTTACTTACACAGAAGATCAGTGATTTCGTAAAACAAACGCCATACCCAACCCCTACACGCTGAATCAAGGAGAGATCAATACATCTCAAAGGTGATCCACGGTTACTTTAAATTGGTTTTCTTTTATAGTTTTTATTCTTGTTGGTTTTCCTATCTTATATATACACACACGCGCAATATATAT
>NC_069004.1:36017107-36018732 GCF_001194135.2 Octopus bimaculoides
AGAGAGAGAGAGAGAGAGAGAGAGAGAGAGAGAGAGACTCTTCGACTTTTGAAATTCAATCAAAATGTTTCAATTAAACTTTTTTTTCATTAATTCATTATTCTTCTTTCTTTTTTTAACAATTCTAGTTTTTCTTTTCACCGGCAACAAATGTACATTTATTTGGTGATTCTTTCGTGATCACTGCAGTAAGTGTAGTGGACTTTATACTTCTACTGAGCAAAAAATAAAACTGAAACCATAACATCTTCAGTTTTCCGACTGAACTTGCTGAAATAAATGAAATAATAGCAACTCTTCTTCGATTATTGTTTTCAATCCATTGACTGCATTAAATATTTTCTGTTTTCTGCTCAATGATCCCTACGTTAAATAGCTTTACATCAACTTAACTATAGTTATTATTTTCTTTTTATAGGGGTAGAGTTTACAGGGAGAACTATTTAATCTCGCCACAGATATTAATTTGATGTCTTGAAATAAAAGCTGTAAAAGGTTGTCTCACTAAGCGGTTACTGATAGAAGCTTTTTCTCCTTTCTTGGTGTTTCTATTCCCTAGCAGTCGGTCTCCATTATCTTGAAAGAATTCTTATTTGTCTTCAAGCAATGTCAGCCGAAGAGTTTGTAGTTTGATGTTTGCCTTGTTTGAAGACACAGCTAGAATATGGCATGGATATGGCGTCGGTTTGATGAGAGAATATATTGCTACCCACTTACATCCGCCCATAAACACACACACAGAGGCGCGCATGTACACACTTACAAACAACAACAACAACAATGATAATGATGATGACGATCGTTCCCGTTGTTTTCGACCTATGAGTGTTTGAAGGGAAAGATTTAAAGTTAGAGAGTCATAGAAAAAAAAACGAAGACGCTGCATCTATCTGCGATGGATGCGTGAATGTAATAATAATAATAATCCTTTCTACTAAATGCACAAAGCCTGGAATTTTGAGGGAGGGGACCAATCGATTACATTGACCCCAGTGTTCAACTGGTACTTATTTTACAGACCTCGAAAGAATGACAGGTAAAGCTGACCTCGGCGGAATTTGAACTCAGGACATAGCGACGGACAAAATACCACTAAGCACTTCGCCCGGCGTGCTAACGGTTCTGCCAGCTCGCCACCTTAAATAATAATAATAATCATAATAATAATAATAATAATAATAATAATAATGGTTTCAAATTCTGTCACAAGGCAGCCACTTTGGGGGAGGGGGTGAATCGATTACATCGACCCCAGTGTTCAACTGGTACTTATTTTACAGACCTCGAAAGAATGACAGGTAAAGTCGACCTCGGCGGAATTTGAACACAGAACGTAGTGACGAGCGAAATGCCGCTAAGCATTTCGTCCAGCGCGCTAACGGTTCTGTCAGCTGGTCGCTTTAACAACAACAACAATAATGGTTTCAAATTTTGGCACAACGCCAGCGATTTTAGGAGAAAAGGCGTTTCCCCCAGGGAAATGAAAAGCAAAGTTGACCTCAGCAGGATTTGAACTCAGAACGAGAAAACCAGGAATAACTATAGCAATGTATTTTGTCTGATGCTCTAACGACTCTGCTAATCCCCCGGCCCCGATTTTGGTTGTTATTGATTGTCTTTTTCTT